>NC_088226.1:37260157-37440157 GCF_036934945.1 Oncorhynchus masou masou | reverse complement strand
TGAGAAGCTACACAACACAGGGTGGCTGCAATCCTATATAAAATGGCTGCTGTCAAGTGTACTGTCACTAACTGTATGTAACTCTTTCAACACGAGGAAATCCTCAGCCATGCCTCGGGGCATTGTGGGAATCAGAGTCTTATAGGGTCAAGGGTCAGCCGGTTAGAGAGGCATACAAAAAGATGAGGAGAGGGGGATAAAGAGGACAAAAAGAGGAGTTGCAACCAGAGGGAGAGAGCTGAAGTGACATATAAGCCCCAAAAGATCACCTCACATTCACTAAGTGGAAATGGTAAAAGTATGTTAGGTGAGTTGACAGCATATTGATCAACAAGAATCCAGGAGGTGCAGCCAAACACCACAAGAACATCAGGAAAGTCTGATGAATGCCTTTTGGGCTGAGAAATTGTGCATTTTAGGGCAGCATATAACCAACCCATGTCTGGATGAAGTTTCAAATAAATCAATGTCTATTTCCATTATTTGCATATTCATTTGCAATTCTAAAGGTTTGAAATCATTTGAAAGCAAAATGTCTGAACAGTCTAGCAGATTTCGTGGAGTGCCTTCCCTTAAAGACTGTTTCCTGTGTAGGTCTCCCCATTAACGAATCCTCTCCGTATCACGTGTTGAAGTTCCGATGGAAACAACAATAGCAGTGATCTGAGATGTTTAGCACCAGTGGTGAAATCAGAGGCCCGTGTGCGGTCTGACATTCAGCACCACATGACAGTGGACAGCGGCCATTTTAGGTGAAGCAGCAACGTCAATCTAACTGAGCCCAGTGAGTGTGTGACTGCGAGGGTGAGTTCCAGTCTACTGGCTTCACGGAGCCACTGAGAGAAGCCTGAGAATTCAGACAGACAGACAGGCAGGCAGGCATGCAGGCAGACACGCAGACAGACACGCAGACAGACACACAGACAGACACGCAGATAGATGTTACCTTTACTGTGCTCCTTATTCCAGGTCAAACACGCAACTTTCTAAACACAACTCTAATACCCATTACTGTGTGTGTGTATGTGGCAACACATAGACTGTGTCCCAAGAAAGTGTGTGTGTGTGAGTGTGAGTGTGAGGTTGTATATAAAGACTGTGGTATGGTGGTCGGCCAGGCTGAGTTGAATAATTGATTGCCGATTGACCCTCCACTGTACAAAGAACAGTCCTCCACATATTCATTTTTTAAAAATGATTTAACCTTTATAAAAAATAAAAATATAAAAACATTAATTTGGTCTGCAGCCTCTGTGTGTGTATCTTGCCAGAGACTGTTCCTTGGGATTCTAGGTGGCTATACTGTAGGGCTCTTTGGACATCCACTGGTGTAAGATGGTGCTGGGATACATAGCCGCCATTTTATTGGCTCCTGTCTATTCTGTGTTTTTTTTTTGCTCATCTCGGACCAGGCCCTAATCCCGACACTAGGAAGAGGAAAAGACGTCGCTATAGAGGTCGCATTTGACGATGTCATCCCCACAGTGACAATACTACATATCCCAACCAGAAGCCATGGATTACAGGCAACATCCATACTGAAGAGGGTAGGCAACAACACATTCACCACGCTGAACCTCAACATGGGGGCCCTTCATGGGTTAAGTGCTTAGTCCTCTCCTGCTCTCCCTGTTCACCCACGACTTCATCACTGCGCACAACACCATCATTAAGTTTGCCGATGACAGGACGGTGGTGGGCCTGATCACCAACGACAATGAGACAGCCTATAGGGAAGATGTCAGAGACCTGGCAGTGTGGTGACAGGGCATCAACCTCTCCCTCAACATGGGCAAGACAAAGGAGCTGATGGTGGACTACAGGAAACGGAGGGCCTAACATGCCCCCATTCACATCCACAGGGTTGTAGTGGAGAGGGTCGAGAGATTCAAGTTCCTCGGTGTCCACATCGCTAAGGACATATCATGGTACAAACACACCAATACAGTTGTGAAGAGGGCACGACAACGCCTCTTCCCCCTCAGGAAGCTGAAAAGATTTGGCGTGGGCCCTCAGATCCTCAAAACATTCTACAGCCCCATTGAGAGCATCTTGACTAGCTGCATCACAGCATGGTATGGCAACTGCTCTGCATCTGACAGCAAGGCGCTACAGAGGGTAGCGTATAAAACGCAGTACATTACTGGGGACAAATTCCCTACCATCCAGGACCTGCCATCCAGCAACCCAAGTCATACTGTTCTCTCTTCTACTGCATGGCAAATGGTACTGGAGTGCTAAATCTGGGACCAAAAGACTCCTGAATTGCTTCTACCCCCATGCCATACGACTGCTAAATAGTTAACCAAATAGCTATCTGGACAATCTGCATTTACTCTTTTTGCACTAACACTATGCACACACACTGGACTCTACCCACATACTCACACTGACACTCCAACACATACACTCACTCACACATAACACATACACGCAGGCGCACATACGACACACACACACTTACACACTCATCACATACGCTGCTGCCCCTGTTACGTGCCTCCTTGAAGGAGGGAGGTGCAGGAATCAGGAGCAGGAGAGCAAGGAAGCCCCAGTGGCACAATACTTTATTAGAAGTCCCAACTCAACAACAACATGGGTGAAAATACGCCCAAATGAGGTCTCCACACAGAGGGAAATAAACGTTGCACACGGAGGAGAAACCTCTACTCCTAAACACATACCAAACGGTACAACTGCCGCGTGAAAGAAAACCCTGTGGTGCAGACAGACACCCCTAACAAAGCAACCACAGCAAAACAATCCCGCACACAGACTAGCAGGCAGCGGAGGGAAATAAACCCACCGAAATCAACTAATAGGACACAGGTGTAAACAATACAGACAGACACAAACGAAAAGGAAAAATGGATCGGTGGCCGCTAGTAGGCCGGCGACGATGACCGCCGAGCACCGCCCGAACAGGGAGAGGAGCCACCTTCGGTGGAAGTCGTGATAGCGACTGTCTATTATCTATCCTGTTGCCTTGTCAGTTTACCCCTACCTATATTTACATATCTACCTCAATTTCCTCGTATCCCTGCATATCGACTCGGTAATGGTACCGCATGTACAGTCGTGGTCTAAAGTTTTGAGAATGACACAAATATGAATTTCCACAAAGTTTGCTGCTTCAGTGTCTTTAGATATTTTTGTCAGATGTTACTATGGAATACTGAAGTATAATTACAAGCATTTCATACGTGTCAAAGGCTTTTATTGACAATTATATGAAGTTGATGCAAAGAGTCAATATTTGCAGTGTTGACCCTTCTTTTTCAAGACCTCTGCAACCCGCCCTGGCATGCTGTCAATGAACTTCTGGGCCACATCCTGACTGATGGCAGCCCATTCTTGCGTAATAAATGCTTGGAGTTTGTCAGAATTCGTGGGTTTTTGTTTTGTTTGATTATTGACCACAAGTTCTCAATGGGATTATGGTCTGGGGAGTTTCCTGGCCATGGACCCAAAATATCGATGTTTTGTTCCCCGAGCCACTTAGTTATCACTTTTGCCTTATGGCAAGGTGCTCCATCATGCTGGAAAAGGCACTGTTCGTCACCAAACTGTTCCTGGATGGTTTGGAGAAGTTGCTCTCTGAGTATGTGTTGGTACCATTATTTATTCATGGCTGTGTTCTTAGGCAAAATTGTGAGTGATCCCACTCCCTTGGTTGAGAAGCAACCACACACATGAATGGTCTCAGGATGCTTTACTATTGGTATGAGACAGGACTGATGGTAGCGCTCACCTTGTCTTCTCCAGACAAGCTTTTTTTCCGGATCCTCCAAACAATCGGAAAAGGGGATTCATCAGAGAAAATGACTTTACCCAGTCCTCAGCAGTCCAATCCCCCGTACCTTTTGCAGAATATCAGTCTGTAGGGCGCTGTCAACAGTTTAATTAAATATGTTTTGATGTGAAAACATGTTTCTATTGATGTTCCGGACAGATTTCACTTAGTTTCTCTTATTAAGCACTGGGTATCCGCAGGAACAGTGTTGGAGAGCACACAGCATACAGAGTTTGCGTGGAATATCATCTGTGGCACAGCGAAATAACCAAAGTAGCCTACCTGACATGAGTGAAAAATGTACTGACGGGAAAGTGGCCTACATTCCTTATTCGAGTGCATATGGATGACATGTATTATTTTGTAATGCCCCTGTTCCTGCCCATTTGATAATAGGTCATTCTAAATATTGAGAATAGTCTGATGGGTGAAAATGTGATCACATGATGAGAGAACTGCATGAGCAGCCTGAGGCAAGGAACAGTGAGCAAGCTTTTTTAGCGACTTTCTCAAATCGTCGATAGCCTATCGTCGCACCATGCAGCCCATATGTCTTTTGATTTCTAAGGCATTCTAAGAATTGTATCATTCACAACTAAAGTTGACAAATACATCTAATTCTAGTGTATAGGACCTGGTTCAAATGATCCCTTTTACGCTCGGCATAGCCACTTCATATTATTATCTGAATGCACTAACTGTAAGTCGATCTGAATAAGAGCATCTGCTAAATGACTAAAATGTAAATGTTTTAAACTCTATGGTATTGTGCTCCATACATACCATCAAAATAAATATTTAATTTAACAAGACCACAAGTAGACTAACAAGATTAAATCGTGCTGATTTTTTAAAAAATATCCAAAGGCCTAAGGACATATGCTTAAAGTCGCACACTTTGGTTACAGAGATTGCGCCAGAAGTGACAGAAGTGTCGCCCATAGAGATCCTGTTAAACTAATGAAGTATTCTAATTCCTAATTTCATGGTGTTACCAACAAAAATGTAAACAACAGGCCTATAGCAAATTCAGCATATGGTATTCATTTTTCACATGCAAATACAGTAGCATCTATCTGTGTTTCATAATTCTCCTTCAATTTGCAAGAGGCTGAATTTATCTCACCGGAGAAAGCATAAGGGCTAGTGAAACAGCCTCTTCTGTCTCCATATGTGGATCTGATGCTATCTGATGCTGTCTTGTCAAAAAGAGTGACATTGTTGTCACCCGTAACATTGAATGCAAGGTACGCCAGCGAGCATTTGGCCTCCCTTGATTAAAAGTGTAAAAAAAGTGTAAAATAATCAGCATTGAGCTAAACTGAGTGAGATCAACTGTGAATCGAGTACAATAGTATGAGTCATAATATCCATAAAACCTGGTGTCACGACTTCCGCCGAAGTCGGCTCCCCTCTTTGTTCGGGCGGCGTTTGGCGGTCAACGTCACCGGCATTCTAGCCATCGCCTCTCCATTTTTCATTGTTCCATTTGTTTTGTCTTGTTCCCCGCACAACTGCTTTATATTCCCTAACCACACTGCATATATATATATATATATATATGTATATTCCTCTGTTCCCCCCATGTCTTTGTGTGGAATTTGTTGTTTTTTTGCGTTTGTTGTATCGCGCCAGTCTGGTTTTTCACCCTGGGCATTGCCTGTACCCTATTTGGGGGGAATTATTGGTGAACCTTGTTACATTATTGACGGTATTTTGCTCTTGTCACTTTTGCTGGTTGGCTTGAGTTGTAGCTGTTTGTGCCCGTGTGTTTGTTGCTCTTGGCTAATAAATTCGCCTGATCACCTATTCTCTGCTCTCCTGCACTTGACTTGAATGACCAGCAGCGAAAACCCTGACACCTGGGATAAAACCTGGAAATGGTCCCAATTGTTTTTCCACCATTAAGTTTTCCTTATGGGATTTTAGAACTACTTCATATAAGGCCTGTGTTTCGTGTAGGCTTACTCTTGTGTGATGTTTGATAACTGTGCAAATCTCTCTCGGACCAGGTGACTTTAATCAATATTTTCACCTGTAATTACCCCCCAAAATGAAATGCTAATTAGCTGCTAATGTGGCTATCATACAGAACTACACATCCTGTTGCAAGCTTTAACGTAATCACTCAAGGTACAGAGTGGGAAAAATGTCCACATTTCTCCAAGCAAACTCTCATCAACAATTAGCAAGTAACCTAGCAAGTAGATATTATAGCCGTGTAAATAATTGCTTGTGTATTTCTCATGTGTATTCTTGTTTAGCATTTTTTAAATGACCTAGCTAGCTACCTTTTTAGAATTTTTGAATTACTAGAATTGTTAAATTACCCCGGCCTTAGTAGCTAACTAGCTAACCTTAGGTATCTCCGTCGATCAGAAGCAAGGATGGTTCTGTGCTATGTACCGGATTGTAACAACTACTCCGATAAGCACACGAGCATTTTATAATTTTCCAAGCTCTGTAAGCGAGAGGCGTTGCTGGAGCTGTGTGACAAGGTAGACTGTCCTGATCATCTAGATGAGCATTCCAGATCATTCCTCCATCCCAGCAGAAATGTCCCAGCCAAATAGCATTATTTTAGATGTGCAGATAGACCAAAGCCCAGTCTATTTTACCGTTACTATAGTCAAGTATGTGGGTTATGGTATTTTAAAATAGATGTTACTATTTTAGCAATCAACTTAGTTAACAAGTAAACGTTTTTTTTTTGTCTTTCAGGTGGAAGGAACGGAAACCCAGTTACAACAGTCAGTTCTGCAGTAGTCATTTTCCGGCAAGAAAGAGATGTCCCTATACTTACCAGAAAAAGTAACTCATCCACCATGGCGAAGAGGAATATTCAGACTGTTGATTGGGAAACAAAAACAATGAGACATGACGATTTGGTGTTGAGGGACCACTTGTCACAGTGTCTAAGGTGGGTTTGTATTGTGATAAACAATGCTTTTTCTGTCCAGATGAAGATGGTGATACAGCATTGAAAAAGACCTAGAACTGTAACGGCGTTCTTGTTTAGTTGAAGGAGAGTCGGACCGAAATGCAGCGTGTAAGTTACTCATGTTTATTAACCTCTTGAAACTCCCCATCCCGGATCCGGGATTGTGACTAAGCCTCAGGCTCATTAGCATAACGCAACGTTAATGATTTCTGAAAATCGCTAATAAAATTAAAATTATGCGTTTGCTCTCAAGCTTAGCCTTTTCTTAACAACACTGTCATCTCAGATTTTCAAAATATGCTTTTGAACCATAGAAATTGACTAATTTGTGTAAGAGTATGCAAAGCTAGCATAGCATTTTGTGTAGCATGTAGCACGCAACATTTTCACAAAAGCCAGATAACCAAATAAATAAAATCATTTACCTTTGAAGAGCTTCTGATGTTTTCAATGAGGAGACTCCCAGCCACATACCAAATGCGCAGTGTTTCCTGAAAGCGTCTGTGTGTAGGAGAAATCGTTCCGTTTTCTACATTGCGCCTGGCTATCGAAACGAACCGAAAATGCAGTCACCTACAACGTGAAACTTTTTCCGGATTAACTACATAATATCGACCGAAACATGGCAAACGTTGTTTGGAATCAATCCTCAAGGTGTTTTTTCACATATCTCTTCATTGACATGCAGTTCGTGGAAGCTTGCTTCTCTCTCTGTGCCCCATGGAAAAATACTGGCAGGTGACTTTTGCGCACCAATTTCGGCGCAGGACACCGGGCGGACACCTGGTAAATGTGGTCTCTTATGGTCAATCTTCCAATGATCTGCCTACAAATACGTCACAATGCTGCAGACACCTTGGGGAAACGACAGAAAGGGCAGACTCATTCCTCTTGCGTTCACAGCCATATAAGGAGATCATGAAAGACAGAGCCTCAAAATCCTTGTCATTTCCTGGATGCCATGTCATCTTGGTTTTGCCTGAAGCTCACGTTAAAGGGCACGCACAGAGAAGATATTTGTATTTCTGGACACGTCAGAGTGTTTTCTTTCGAACAGTAGCAATTATATGCATAGTCGAGCATCTTTTTGTGACAAAATATCTTGTTTAAAACGGGAACGTTTTTCTTCCAAAAATGAAATAGCGCCACCATAGGTGTAAGAGGTTAAGTGAAAGACAAAACGAACGAACTAACACGAATAACTAATAAATACAAAAAACAACAAAACAGAACGAAACCTAATACAGCCTGACTGGTGAAACTAGCACAGAGACAGGAACAATCACCCACGAAATGCAAAGCGAAATACAGGCTACCTAAATATGGTTCCCAATCAGCGACAACGAGAAGCACCTGACTCTGATTGAGAACCGCCTCAGGCAGCCAACCTATATAACACACACACACCCCTAATCAACTACAATCCCAAACACTACAAACCCCAATACGAAAAAACAATACATAACCCCATGTCACACCCTGGTCTGACTAACTAATAAACTAAAACACACAATACTAAGACCAAGGCGTGACAAGAACAGACCAAATGTCTCTCCAAAAAGAGTTACTAAATAAACTAAAGTAAAAAATGTAATAAAAAGTAACACAGCTATATACAGGGGTATTGAGTTAATGTGTGGGGTTACAGGTTCGTCGAGGTCATTTGTACATGTAGGTAGGGGTAAAGTGACTATGCATAGATAATAAATAGTGAGTAGCAGCAGTGTAAAAACAAAAACAAAGGGGGAGTGGGTGTCAATGTAAATAGTCCAGGTGGCCATTTGATTAATTGTTCAGCAGTCTTATGGCTTGGGGGTAGAAGCTGTTAAGTAGCATTATTTTTTAACCTAGACTTGGCGCTCCGGTATCGCTTGCCATGCGGTAGCAGAGAGAGCAGTCTATGACTTGGGTGACTGGAGTCTTTGACAATTTTTTGTGCCTTCCTCTGACAACGCCTAGTATATAGGTCCTGGATGACAGAAAGCTTGCCCAGAGTGATGTACTGGGCCGTACGCACTACCTTCTGTAGCGCCTTATGGTTGGATGCCGAGCAGTTGCCATATCAGGTGGTGATGCAACCGGTCAGGATGCTCTCGATGGTGCAGTTGTATAACTTTTTGAGGCTCTGGTGACCAATGCCAAATCTTCTAAGGGGGAAAAGGTGTTGTCGTGCCCTCTTCACAATTGTTTTGGTGTGTTTGCACCATGATAGTGTGTTGTTGATGTGGACACCAAGGAACTTGAAACTCTTGACCCGCTCCACTATAGCCCCGTCAATGTGAATGGGGACGTGTTCGGCCCACCTTTTCCTGTAGTCCACGATCATCTCCTTTGTCTTGCTCACGTTGAGGGAGTGGTTGTTGTCCTGGCACAACACTGCCAGGTCCCTGACCTCCTCCCTGTAGGCTGTTTCATCTTTGTCGGTGATCAGGCCTACCACTGTTGTGTCGTCACCAAACTTAATGATAGTGTTGGAGTCGTGCTTAGGCACGCAGTCAAGGGTGAACAGGGAGTACAGGAGGGGACTAAGCACACACCCCTGAGGGTCTCCCGTGTTGAGGATTAGAGTGGCAGATGTGTTGTTGCCTATCCTTACCACCTGGAGGGTGGCCCATCAGGATGTCCTGGATCCAGTTGCAGAGGGAGGTGTTTAGTTCCAGGGTCTTTAGCTTAGTGATGGGTTTTGTGGGCACTATGGTGTTGAACGCTAAGCTGTAGTCAATGAACAGCATTGTCACATAGGTGTTCATTTGTCCAGGTGGGAAAGGGCAGTGTGGAATGCGATTGAGATTGTGTCATCTGTGGATCATGTTTTAGACATGAGGCTTGACATGGAACATCAGGCTCCCCCCATGAGAAGCATTGCATGATCAACCTCACCCTCAGCAAGAAGATCTGCTGGAAGTGATGTACACTCTCTCTCACTCTGGGGGTAAGACATAATTTTCAACATTATAGATATAAATTCCCACTGTGTCCATAATAAAATGCAATGTGAATTGTGTTGTACTACTGAATGAAAGTGTGAGGAGAAGCACTCAGACCAGCCTTTGTGATTAAACTTACGTTAATAACTCTGAGGTTGATGTCCGAGCCCTCACAAAAAATATATTTAGCATAATAAAAATAAGCCCGATATAAATCTGTCAGTTTAAGCTCGAGATATCTGTTTGGATGTGTCTCAATCCACCACCTCCGCCTATGTAACACTTGCACATCTGCAGTGAAAGCTGACAGAGCTAGAGTGGTGTTTGTCAGTCCATGAGACATCCCAAAATCGTTCTTCTCACAAAAGCATCTGTAGCATCTAAACGGTTTGGCCTACTATTATGACCCTCTATGGAAAGATGAGACACATGAACAATATGGTATTTTCTGTTGTGCTCTACGACCCCCAAACGCGCCTTGGGACTCGTCTGAAGTCGGTACAGCTGAACAGCCAACTTCTGTCTGTAGCTTCTGAACAGTTTGGGATACACATTACTATGAATATATGTTGTTCCATGTAGGGAATCGGTTATTCATTGTGTTTGTATGGGCTAATAGCAGTAAGGCCAATAATAATAATAATAATAATAAAATATTTTTTTTTGGGGGGGGGGGATACTCAAGGTATCTTAAAATTCTAAATCAAATAGCAAAATGATCCTTGTGTACGATAATTTTTCAACAATCTCCGGTACAGACAGGGATGACTTGGGCCTTCAGCAAGTACGACACAGGGGGTAAGAAATAATATAAACATCAAAGACATAAATTCCCACTGTGCCCATGATAAAATTAACTACTTTCCTTTAGTTGGCTGCTTTGAGCAAAACTTGTACGTAGTATAACCTATTCTCGGAGCTGTGTGTGTGTGTGTGTGTGTGTGTGTGTGTGTGTGTGTGTGTGTGTGTGTGTGTGTGTGTGTGTGTGTGTGTGTGTGTGTGTGTGTGTGTGAATTATGTGTAATATTTTTGGACCATTGGCTTCCCTGAAAACAGGTACTGACAGTAGGAATATGAGTCTGCCAGAGGTCGTAACGCGGGATGGTGGTGGAGTGGAGGCTTTGATGATCCACACAATGAAGAAGCAGGTGTCCCTTCCAGTGATGTGGAGCTGACCTTAGACCTGGTGCCAATACAGATGGTCTTCCGGGAGGTGGTAAACCCTCCCTCCTTGATATAGAAATCCTTTGACCTCACTGCATCTTCAATGGTAAGGTCTCTTGCACCGTAGGGACACTTGACCCTTTTTTAGCAGTGACGGAGTAACGCGTTTGGCCATATCCACTGCTCCGTAATTGCTGTCCGCCAACCTCCCTCTCCTCATGGTGTGCCAGTTAGGGCTGGTGCTCTGTCCAACTGTTGCCTGCCGTATAGTCTCCTGCTGCACCACCGACAGCGCCATGCCAGCCATAATACCTGCATGCCCCAGGTGCCCTCATTTTCAACAGTGCCCGGTAAAGACAGGGATGACAGGGAGGGTAACGGTTGTTCTGGTTCAGGTTCAAGGCGACATACCATTCAACTGAAACTGCTCAGGAGAAGGTTCCTTAGCCACTGAAAATCCTCCTCTGTGGGGTCTCGGGACAGAGGGTGGTAGTCTTCATCTGGGTACCGTTCCTCCACTGACTGCACCTGGTTAGGCACGGCTGGCTTCCTCCACTCGCATTCCACATTCGTACAGCCGATATTGTGACCGACCAAAATAGGCTGCATGGCTACACTTATGAGCTCCATGGAGGCATTAGCATGTGGCACAGAGAATCCCCTGTTTGCAGAGAGGAAGGATGTTAAGTTCCACATGCCTTTCAATGCATGACTTTGAACACCTTGAAATGCATTTGTTGTAAGAAATGTGCTATATAGATAAAGTTTGATTTGATTGATGACAAGACAGCTGTAGAATATTTTATAAACTGTAATTTTCACGAGGACAACTTGGGACAAAAATCATATAGTGAGAAGGATCCTATAAATGAAACTGTGTAAATGCACGTACCACTCCCAATAAATAAATACTGTGCCTTTGAAGATTTGTCTCTGTTCATGAAACTACAATGGATGTCTAAGTAAATTCTGAATGTCAATCGATTTTTAAATAAATTCTCATTAATGACAACATTCTAGAACTGAGTTATCGCTCATCTAAGTCCTGTATCTGGGGTAATCTGGTTAATGATTTCTCATGCCGTCCCTGGAGGGGGTGCGTCACCTGAGTGGGTTGATTCACTGATGTGGTCATCCTGTCTGGGTTGGCGCCCTTGGGTTGTGCCGTGGCGGAGATCTTTGCGGGCTATACTCAGCTTTGTCTCAGGATGGTAAGTTGGTGGTTGAAGATATCCCTCCAGTGGTGTGGGGGCTGTGCTTTGGCAAAGTGGGTGGGGTTATATCCTTCCTGTTTGGCCCTGTCCGGGGGTGTCCTCGGGTGGGGCCACAGTGTCTCCTGACCCCTCCTGTCTCAGCCTCCAGTATTTATGCTGCAGTAGTTTATGTGTCGGGGGCTGGGGTCAGTTTGTTATATCTGGAGTACTTCTCCTGTCCAATTCGGTGTCCTGTGTGAATCTAAGTGTGCGTTCTCTAATTCTCTCCTTCTCTCTCTCGGAGGACCTGAGCCCTAGGACCATGCCCCAGGACTACCTGACATGATGACTCCTTGCTGTCCCCAGTCCACCTGGCCGTGCTGCTGCTCCAGTTTCAACTGTTCTGCCTTATTATTATTCGACCATGCTGGTCATTTATGAACATTTGAACATCTTGGCCATGTTCTGTTATAATTCTACCCGGCACAGCCAGAAGAGGACTGGCCACCCCACATAGCCTGGTTCCTCTCTAGGTTTCTTCCTAGGTTTTGGCTTTTCTAGGGAGTTTTTCCTAGCCACCGTGCTTCTACACCTGCATTGCTTGCTGTTTGGGGTTTTAGGCTGGGTTTCTGTACAGCACTTTGAGATATCAGCTGATGTACGAAGGGCTATATAAATAAATTTGATTTGATTTGATTTGATTGATTTTATAAACGGGTTGGTTCGGGAGCCCTGAATGCTGATTGGCTGACAGCCATGGTATATCAGACTGTATACCATGGGTATGACAAAACATGTATTTATACTGCTCTAATTACATCGGCAACCAGTTTATAATAGCAATAAGGCACCGCTGGGGTTTGTGGCATATGGCTATGGCCTGAATCCTGGCACTCTGCGTTGTGTCGTGCCTGAGAACAGCCCTTAGCCGTGGGATATTGGCCGCATACCACAACGCCTCAAGCCTTATTTCTTAAATGTGATTCTTGTCGAATGTTGACAGCTATATATTACACATTGTAATGCTAAGATCCTCAAACGTAACTTAATAGCTACACTCACTGACACAGGATCAACTTTATGCTTCATGCTGACCCTGACCAAACCGGTAAGTTTCCCATCACTATAGCTGCACTTCTCCACAAGGCCAGACTTATAGTGGTCTTCTCCTCTTTTGATGCTCTTATGCTCATCCTTGAAAAATGCCATGAGATCTGAAATGGACACCAAAGTCGACATACTGTACAAACAATTATCTAGACTAAGTAATACAAAATATATTTTTTATCAACTGCTCTGCTAACTAGCTAGTTAAAGTGTAGTCAGTGTCTAGCTAAGACAGAGAAAAGGGATGGAGGAGGTTCAAACAATTAATTCCAATACAGCACATGGATTCATCATGGATTGGACACAGGTCTCTGATCGCGCGGGTGAATGGTAGCTGACAGTGTCAGTTAGAGATGATGCGCAGGAGCTTCCAGCAGGAATTTGTAGTCTGCCTAAGGTCTTCGCTGTTGCTAAATAGCATTTCAAATTTTAATAGTAAATTGAGGTGAATATTTTGATAAAACTCACACAAAGGTAAGTCTATACCAAACACATATTTAATTTGTGAGTTCGTAGTGTTCGTAAAAATCACTATGTAAAAAACTTATGGTGGAAAATGATTGGAACCATTTCCGTGTTTAAACACTATGTTTTACAGGTATTATGACTTCCATTGTGGCAGACTATGGTCCTGGCGCATCAAAAAGGGAAGCCAGTTCGTATTTGGCTTCACTCAAATCGCATCACATCGAGAACAAAATGTCATTGACAGAAACAACTTGAATTGATGCATCTCATTGTGTTGTTGTCCTCCGGTGGCTAGCTAGCTAAAATTGTCCCTTTCCTAAATTAGCCATGGATGTAGATAGGGATTTGGACGTGTGGTTTTGCTTAATTCTCCATACTGGCCAATGATTATAAGAGTGATTCTGAATCAACCATAAACTCATACATTGTGCCCCCGGCCTTAGAGATTGGAAGTTCAATATATACTGTAGTTCGATGTAGAAGGCTAAGTTAACTACCTGGTTCATTGTTGCTCATGAAAGATAAGCTAGCAAGCAAGCATTTTAGCCAGGTAGCCTAGAGTCATAGACCGTTTTATCAACATGAAAGAGAGGAGGATGGCATTGGCATTTCTCTACAAGTAGAGTGAGTCAACATGTTTTTTCTACTTGCATGAACGCACACACACACACACACACACACACACATATCACTAATCATGAAATAACATTTTGAACAGACTATGTGAGAGAAGATTTAGTATCTTCATCAGATTAAATAATAGTTACATTTTTGTATATAAACTACAATGATTGAACAGTTTTACTGATAAAATTCTTGCCGCAAATTAGGGAAACTATAGTTGTGCCGGAGCTTAGTTTTGTAGCAGTGACGTGCATGATGCAAAATGATGTGCAGTCTAATTGGTTTAAAAGTCTGTATTTTCCCCAAACTAGATCTACCTGCATCACAAAGCATCACTCCTTTAATCATTTGTAATAATTACTTGACTCCGGCCTATGTCTTCTGTATTTGTTGGTTTGTTTGTTTATTTTCAGAGCACGGAAAACAGACAAAATCGCTGTTTGGCCATATTTTCCCTTTGTGATAGCATGTTTGGGTTTGCCTACTCAGCAGTGTGCGTGTCAGAGCACGTGTGTGACAGTGCGAAGCCGGTGGAGGCACGCAGGGGTCAGCTCCGGCACACGCTCGTGCTCCCAAGGTAAATTACTTTCTTTTTCCCTCTGAGTCAGGTTGGGTGGAACTGTGGTGAGAGTCCCCGGCCCACGGTGTTTGAAACCGTTCCACTGTAATGACTTTGCCACTATGGGGATCTTGCCAGGTGCACGCCCGGGTCAGTGGCTCAATCACAAGATCAAACGTAATAATGATTAATACCCTGTGAGCGTTAATAGCACTTCATGGGTGATTTATCAAACTGTAGATTTATTTGCGAGGGGTGACTGTTCAAACCTAATTATAAACTGGGTGGTTTGAGCCCTGAATGCTGATTGGCTGACAACCGTGGTATATCTTAGTGCCTAAGAACATCTCTTAGCCATGGTATATAATATATCACACCCTTATTGCTTAAACATACCTCTATTGCAAGCATAAGCCCTATGTCTTAAGTAAAAATGAACATGTAGGCTTAGAAAGGGATAGAGAAAATTCAGAGAACATTTTTATTTAATTCCTACAAACTTTCATATAGAATTAAATACAAATAGTTATTTTCCCCTAATAATACTTAAACCAATTAGACTGCACGTCATTTTTTACTGAGATTCCAAAAAAATGATTAGTTTATATCACAGGTGTTATGACTTCCAAAAGAAGGAACCAAGAGATGTGGTAAAGATACTTGGGGGAAAGGGCCATGGGGTAAAGATCCTGAGTCTCCTCATTGCTCCTCAGCAAAATTAGCCTACATTTAGGCTGTTTCTTGTATGTGTATTTCACTATGTTGATGTAGAAATCAGAGTATAATGCCTGTATGGATGTCAACTCCAAAACATGTTTAATGTCATTGTTACCAATCAACTGCATTGCAGTTAAAATGACTTTGACTACCACCACTGATGTATGTATGCTAGCTAGGCTAACCAGCTTATACAAACTGGAGTTAGCATTTAGCAGTCACTTCTTTTTAAACCTGAAAATTGACACTTATCTAGATATTTTGCAGCGAAAACCAAAAATAATGTGCCTTCAGAAAGTATTCATACCCCTTGACTTATTCCAAATTTTGTTGTGTTACAGCCTGAATTCATAATGGATTAAATGTTTTCATTTCTCTCCCATCTACACAAAATACCCCATAATGACAAGTGAAAACATGTTTTTAGAAATGTTTGCTAATTTATTGAACAAGAAATACATAAATATCTCATTTAGATACAGTACTAGTCAAAAGGTTATAGACACCTACTCATTCAAGGGGTTGTCTTTATTTGTACTATTGTCTACATTGTAGAATAATAGTGAAAATAATAATAGTGAAAATCAAATCAAATCAAATTTTATTCAAAGACATAAAAATGATGAATGATGAAATAAGACATGGAATCATGTAGTAACCAAAATTGTTTTAAACAAATATATTTTAGATTTTAGATTCTTCAAAGTAGCCACCCTTTGCCTTGATGACAGCTTTACACTCTTGGCATTCTCTTAACCAGCTTCATGAGAAATGGTGGCAAGAAAAAGTATGTGAACCCTTTGGAATTACCTGGATTTTGGAATAAATTAGTCATCAAATTTGATCTGATCTTCATCTAAGTCACAACAATAGACAAACATTGTGTGCTTAAACTAATAACACACAAATGATTGTATTTTTCTTATCTATATTGAGTACGTCATTTAAACACGAGGTTGGAAAAAGTATGTGAACCCCTAGGCTAATGACTTCTCCAAAAGTTAATTGGAGTCAGGAGTCAGCTAACCTGAAGTCCAATTAATGAGACGAGATTGGAGATGTTGGTTCGAGCTGCCTTGCCCTATAAAAAACACTATTCACAAGAAGCATTGCCTTATGTGAAGGCAAGAAGAACTGAATTGGTACATTTTTTGTTGTATTACTTTAGTGCCTTTTTGCAAACAGGATGCATGTTTTGGAATATTTTTTAGTCTGTACAGGCTTCCTTCTTTTTACTCTGTCAATTAGGTTAGTATTGGAGAGTAACTACAAAGTCGTTGATCCATCCTCAGTTTTCTCCTATCACAGCCAACTCTGTAACTGTTTTAAAGTCCCCATTAGCTTGATGGTGAAAACTCTGAGCGGTTTCCTTCCTCTCTGTCAACTGAGTTAGGAGAGATGCCTGTATCTTTGTAGTGACATGGTGTGTGAATACTTTCTGAAGGATTGTGTCATGACAGATTTAACAAATATCCACTATGTTAAATCAGATTAATTGTGTGCGCCAATCTGGGCAATGGAACGTCTGCATTCCATGGACTCCTTTACCATATTAATAAACCTACAGAACAGTCAAAGGCAGAAATAATTGTAACACACAGGTGCAGAATATGTGAACTAGCCTAAATGTAACCTAATTTCCGACACTACAAAGACAGTAGTCTTTTTTCACTGTCAGCTTTTGTCAAATATATGTATTTTCTATATATATATATATATATATATGTGTGTGTACATTGTGTGCGGCGTGTGCCTGTGTGTTTATATGGTGCGTGTGCATGTCTGAGTGTATGCGTGTTAGTGTGTATTGTACTCTCTTTCTCTCTGGTGAGTGGGTAAGCTGAGCCTAAGAGACGCTGACTGTGGGAAATCTCAGCTGCAGTAGCAGCAGCTCAGACGTCAGAGACACACAGCACCGCTTCCATCCCTCTCTCTAGCTCTATCACTGTCCTTTGTTTTCATTACCTCTTTCTATACCCGTCTATCTCTCCCTCTATCTCTTTCAAGTGCACCTTGGGCCATAAGTAACCTTACACAGGGAAGCACAAGTGTAGCCTGCACTATACACACACCTATAATAAACACACACAATACCACACACACAAATCAGAGTCTGTGTATCTAGAAAATGTGTTTGTGTGTGTGTGGTCAGGTTAGGTTAGGTTAGGTGCAGTAGCAGGGTGAAGTGATGGCTGTCAGACTGCCCAGTGAATCCTCTGACTCAGCAAAAAATGGAGGAATAGGGGAGGATAGATAGAGAGGGAAGAGAGGAGAGGCGAGAGAGGAAGCTGTGTGTGGAAAAAGAGAGAGGAAAGAGAGAAGGAGAGACAGGGAAGATGAAATAATGGACCTATAGATTAAATTGAGGAGACAAATTAAATGATTGTGTCCATACTCAAAGCAAAACCTTTTAACAAAGGGTTTAGCTTCACTATATAAATATGGGAAAGCTAGTGTTAAATGTGGAAATAGTAAGTAAACAATATCCAATTAAATGTAATTTAAAAGTAAAGGGTGCTGAGATCATTGGCAGTTAATGGAATAACATATAGACCAGTAGTCCAAAAAGGAAAGCTAAATAAATTTGCATAATTTCCCTAGAAATGAGGGAGTAGAACACGTAACAACAACAAATACACACGTGCACACACACACTCAGCTTCCTCTTAAGCATTTCTCCTCTGTTCCTATACTCCCCCTCTAGTTTTTGCTCAGTCAGCTCATACACACACACACACACACACACCCACTTACCTGAATGAATTGACCCAAAATATTTGATGCAAAAAATACTTGTGTGTTCTATTTATGTTGGTAACCAATTTATAATAGCAATAAGGCATCTCCGGGGTTTGTAATATTTCTCCTGTATACCATCACTAAGGGCTATTCTTAGGCTCGACACGAAGCAGAGCTGCAAGAAGCTCTCACATTTCTCTATGTTTCTCCAAATGTCTAATTTTCAAGTTTCACCTCCAGCTTAGCATTGTTCTCTTTCTCCAAAGGTCAAATTTAAAAGATGTTCCAAACATCCAACATCAAAGTGTTTTTGATACCCGGTGTTGCTGCTCCTACTCAGCATAGTCCCATTTCTCCAAAGGTATAATTTAGAAGCTGCTCCAAACATCACATTTCGAAGTTAGGGTTATTGGTTAAGGTTTTGGATAGGGGTTAAACTTTTAAAAAGCTTCTCCGGTACTTTCATATACTTTTTAGCCAGTAGTTAGTAGCACTCATAAGCCAAAATTGGTCCCCGAAAATTGCGTACTACATCACGTATGCGCAGATAAGTTCACCACGTCATTGCTCTCTCGATCTGCTGTGTCCACTGAGCTGTTGGGCCCGCCCTGCAACTTAATTGGATAACACTGGGCAGGTCTCTTCTAGTTATCACTCAAATGCGAGAGGCTGAAGCTCATTGGCTAGAACTCAAATAGCTTGGAGGCTGGCCCACGTGGGGGGAAATGTAGAGAAAATGGCACGGCACAGCACAGCTTCAAACTGGGGATTTCACGGCTAATTGCGATAGAACAGTAATTCTGCTCATAGATTATGCATGTCTGAACTACACATGGACACATCCAGGCCAAAGGGGGAGGTTTAAAAAAATACATTTTTAGTCGCTAAAATACTGGAGCATGTCTTTAAGTTTAGGCATTCCTTCAAGACAGTGGTGTAAAGTACTTAAGTAAAAATACTTGAAAGTATTATTAAGTTGTTTTTTGGAGAATCTGTACATTACTATTTATATTTTTGAAAACTTTTACTTTAACTTCACTACAAAATATTGTACTTTTTACTCCATACATTTTCCCTGACAACCAAAAGTACTCGTTACATTTTGAATGCTTAGTAGGACAGGAAAATTGTCAAATATTGCCTCTGGCCTGGCAGACTCACTCTACACAAATGCATCTTTTGTAAATAATGTCTGAGTGCTGGAGTGTGCCCCTGGCAATACATACATTTGAAAAACAAGAAAATGGTTCTGTCTGCTTTGCTTAATATAAGGAATTTTAAATGATTTATACTTTTACTTTTGATACTTAAGTATATTTATATTATACTTTTACTTTTGGCTGACTTTCACTTTTACTTGAGTAACTTTATATTAAGGTATCTCAAGTATGAAAATGTGATACTTTTTCCACCACTGATTCCAGAATGGTTAAGGTTTGGGATAGGGTAAAAAAAAAAGAAGCTGGTTTTGAAGGTATTTCCCAACTTCCTCATGACATGGATAGACATCCAATTTCGAGGTCACTCTTCAGCTATTTTCCTGGTTATATTCCAGCAACAATGCATGAGAGGGTGTGGTATATATGGTCAATATACCACGGCTAAGGGCTGTTCTCATGCACAACACAACATGGAGTGCCTGGATACAGCCCTTAGCCGTGGTATATTGGCCATATACCACAAACCCCAGAGGTGCCTTATTGCTAGAATTAACTGGTTACCAATGTAAGTAGGGCAGTAACAAGAAATGTTTTGTTATACCCTTGGTATACGGTCTGATATACCACGGCTTTCAGCCAATCAGCATTCAGGGCTCGAACCACCCAGTGAACAGCCCAAAGCCGTGGTATATTGGCCATATACCACACCCCATCGGGCGTTATTGATTAAATATACCACACCCCCTCAGGCACTACAGCTTAATTATAAACCGGGTAGTTTGGGTCCAGGATGCTGATTGCCGTGGTATATCAGACATTATAAATTGGGTGGGTCGAGCCCTGAATGCTGATTAGCTGACATCCGTACACCACGTGTAGGAATTTATTTTTATTTTTACTGCTCTAATTATGTTGGTAACCAGTTTATAATAGCAATAAGGCACCTCGGATTTGTGATATATGGCCAATATACCCCGACGAAGCGCTGTATCCAGGCACTCAGCGTTGCGTGGATAAGAACAACCCTTAGCCGTGGTATATTGGCCATATACCACACCTCATCTGGCCTTATTGCTTAAATATCACACGTACTCGGCGCCTCTCTCCCTGCCCTCCAGTAAACAGAGTACTGTGATACAGCACTGAGACCAGAAATCAAACCTGCTATTTCACGTGCCCACATGACCTATGCCACAAAGCTACATACACTTGTGCAAACAGTAACACACAAAGACGAATACACAGATACAAGCACTGCAATACCTGAACACAAAAATAAGTAACACATGCATAGACAGAATTGTATGCATGTCTCATACAGTCCCCTTCAGTGGCTCTCGGTGTCATTTAAGATGTGGGACAATGTTTTTATTTTATTTTAATGAGCATGACCTTCATTCTATTACAGCATATTGGATGACTGTCATTCCTATTCCATTCACCCAGCTCAATGTAACATCAATAGGTATAGCCTACTACATTGATACTCAATACATGACACATTCAATACAGCCTTGCACACTCTTGCCTGCATCTAGCTGATCTAGGGTGTAATCAGTTGCAAATGAGTTGCAAACAGTTGCAAATGAGTTTCCATTGGACAAATTCAAGCATGTTCATCCCTTTTTCATTCCGTTTAAGAAATGTTTTTCAACTGAATCGGCAGAATGAATACACCCTTGATAACACGCAAACACACTTCCCTTTAATAGCAGCCACATACAAACAGCATGATCCCTTTGATCACTGTATAATTCTTTCTCGCATCAGCATGCTCTCACCTTTTCTTTTCACTTGTGGACTTCAGTGCACAACACATCAGCTGTCTGTGACCAGGCAAAAGAAAAAACTTACCATACCAAATATTTATATCACAACCACTACACACAGCCTACATTGTCACCATATTAATGTCATAGTCAACATAGCTACTAGAACTAACATGTTAGTAAACTCGCTACAACCATGCAGTACAGTGTGCAGTCAGCAGCAAACAGTTTAGCAGTTACATCAGCGGGCCCCAGTGGCAATAAATAAAACAAATGTTAGCTTGACTTTGAAGGGTTTCATTGTTGGATAGCCATAGCCAGTTAGCTAACATTGTATCCCCCTCTGTTTTAGCTGGGTGTTTAAGCAGGCTAAACTGGCTCGCTAGCTAAGTAAGTAAAAGTGAAATACAACTAAATATAGCTCTCACTCTCTTGCTTTTTCCTTAATTTATTTACGCAGAGGAGGACAGAAACTAGCTGTCCTCCGGTTACACCATGGTGCTACACCATGGTGCTACACCATGGTGCTACACCATGGTGCTAGGGGTGCGTCACCCGAGTGGGTTGATTCACTGCTGTGGTCATCCTGTCTGGGTTGGCGCCCCCCCTTGGGTTGTGCCATGGCGGAGATCTTTGTGGGCTATACTCAGCTTTGTCTCAGGATGGTAAGTTGGTGGTTGAAGATATCCCTCTTGTGGTGTGGGGGCTGTGCTTTGACAAAGTGGGTGGGGTTATATCCTTCCTGTTTGGCCCTGTCCGGGGGTGTCCTCGGATGGGGCCACAGTGTCTCCTGACCCCTCCTGTCTCAGCCTCCAGTATTTATGCTGCAGTAGTTTATGTGTCGGGGGGCTGGGGTCAGTTTGTTATATCTGGAGTACTTCTCCTGTCCAATTCGGTGTCCTGTGTGAATCTAGGTGAGCGTTCTCTAATTCTCTCCTTCTCTCTCTCTCGGAGGACCTGAGCCCTAGGACCATGCCCCAGGACTACCTGACATGATGACTCCTTGCTGTCCCCAGTCCACCTGGCCGTGCTGCTGCTCCAGTTTCAACTGTTCTGCCTTATTATTATTCGACCATGCTGGTCATTTATGAACATTTGAACATCTTGGCCATGTTCTGTTATAATCTCCACCCGGCACAGCCAGAAGAGGACTGGCCACCCCACATAGCCTGGTTCCTCTCTAGGTTTCTTCCTAGGTTTTGGTCTTTCTAGGGAGTTTTTCCTAACCACCGTGCTTCTACACCTGCATTGCTTGCTGTTTGGGGTTTTAGGCTGGGTTTCTGTACAGCACTTTGAGATATCAGCTGATGTACGAAGGGCTATATAAATAAATTTGATTTACCCTACAGAGTGCTATTGAGGCTAATGTAAGACCTTCATTGCAAAACACTGTGTTTTACCTAAAAATTATAACTTTAATGTTTCACTCTTTATTTTTATGAAATTCACTGAGGAGGATGCCCCCCCCCTTCCTCCACTGGCCCCCCTGCTTTTTTCATCTTTTGGCCATGGAATAACCACTTTCTGTACATACACATAACTACTGTAACACACGTGTTTCTTGCATGTCTGAAACCTACATAGAACCAAGCAAACTGCTTGGAGCATACAGATAGAACTGTGATGCGTGCTCCATGTCAGTGACCCTGAAGGATTATGGAAACCCTGTTAATCTGAGGACTGGATGGATGTCATATCACCACTCACAAGATCTGACACATCGGCCTCACCCCTCAGTGCTCTTACTGCTCCCGGAGAAAAAAAAACACATTTGGAGTGAGTGGCACACACACGTGGCTCCACAGAGGAGGAAGGGGAGGACCATCCTCCTCAGTGAATTTCATATAAATAGTAAAACACTTAAAGTTATCCTTTTTAGATTAATCTATATTCACATCACCAAATAATTTATTAAAACACACACAAAAAACACCCTCCAACTTATCAGAGATCTTGCAGCATGAACTGACATATCAAAGGATCAGAGAATGAATCTAGTACTGAAAGCATTTGCTGCAGCTAGCTAGCATGGCAGTACATCAAATGTGGTGAGTGAGTAGTTGACTCAAAAGAGAGAGAAAGACAATAGTTGAAAGGTTGTGAACAAATTAATTTATTCAAAAATGGAGACAGCGAGAGAGAGATTTTGTCATTTTCACTTTCACATACTTAGCTAGCAAATGCAGCTAGCTAGTTTAGCCTACTCAAACACCCAGCTTAAACAGAGGGATGCTATGGTAGCTAGCACTGAAGTCCACAAGTCAAGGGAAAAAGTGATTGGAGGAGAGTTCTTAGATGCGAGAAGGAATTAACGAGCAAAGTGATCATGCTGCTTGTATGTGGCTGCTATGAAAGTGTACTGGATTTGCATGTGATGGGACCCACTTTATCCCAAATGGTGTAGTTTTGAATCATCTGTCCATAGAACATTCTTCCAAGAGTCTTGATGATCATCCAGGTGCTTCTTTTGCAAACTTGAGTCAACCTTTTGGAAAACATGGGTCACATTATGCCTGGTGAAAACCAAAACTGAACCTCATACCAACGGTCAAGCATGGTGGTGGCAGTGTGATAGTTTGGGAATGCTTTGCTGCCTCAGGGTCTGGATGGCTTTCCTTAATAGAAGGAACCATGAATTCTGCTCTGTATCAGAGAATTCTACAGGAGAATAACAGGCCATCCCGTTTGTGAGCTGAAGCTGAAGCGCAACTGGGTCATACAGAAAAACAATGATCCAAAACACACAATCAAGTCTACGCGAAAATGGCTAAAAAGCATTAAATTTGAAGTTTTGGGATGGCCTAATCAAAGTCCAGACTTAATCCCAATTGAGATGTTGTGGCAGGACTTGAAACGAGCAGTTCATGCTTGGAAACCCACAAATGTCACTAAGTTACAGCAGTTCTTCATGGGAGAGTCATCTAAAATTCGTCCACAGCGACTTGAGAGACTGATCAACAACTACAAGAAGGGTTTGGTTGGAGTCATTGCAGCTAAAGGTAGCACACCAGTTATTGAGTGCAAGTGTAACAGTTTTGCTTCTGTCCCTCTTCTCGCCCCTACCTGGGCTCGAACCAGGGACCCTCTGCAAGCATCGACAACAGTCACCCTCGAAGCATCATTACCTATCTCCACAAAAGCCTCAGTCCTTGCAGAGCAAGGGAAACAACTACTTCGAGTCTCAGAGCCAGTGACGTCACCGATTGAAACGCTATTAGCGCGCACCCAGCTAACCATTTCACACCGGTTACACAAGGGGTCAATTACTTTTTCACACAGGGGCATTGGGTGTTGCTTAACTTTGTTTATAAAATGAATGAAATAAGTATGTAATTGTTGTGTTACTTGTTCATTCAGGTTCCCTTTATCTAATATTAGGTTTTGATTGAAGACCTGATAACATTTATTATCAAAAATATGCGAAAGTAGAGAAAATTAGAATGAAGGAAAATACTTATCATGGCACTGTATTCATTCCGCTGATTCTGTTGTAAAACGTTTCTTAAACAAAAACAAATGCAACAAAACAGGGATAAACACACCTGAATTTCTCCAATAGAAACTCTAGTTTGCAACTGTTGGACTAAGGATTACACTCTAGGTCAGCTAGATGCAGGCAAGAGTGTGCAAGGCAGTATTGACACTGTCACTGTCTGCCACCTTGATTACTCACATTTTTCTCTAAACCTGTGCACCTACATTGTAAACTTTCATTCATAGGCTAGGTTGTAGCAACCTCATGATGGGTACAGGGAAGATTCTAGTATCATGTAGTAACCTAAACCTATCGATGTTACATTGAGCTGGGTGAACGGAACATGAATGACAGTCATTGAATATGCTGTAAAAGAAATAAGGTCCTGCTCATAAAAAATAAGTATTGTCCCCCTCATCTTCAACAGCTCCGACCCCCACTGTGTCACTCACACACACACACACACACACACACACACACACACACACACACACACACACACACACACACACACACACACACACACACACACACACACACACACACACACACACACACACACACACACACACACACACACACACACACCTGAATGAATCCTTTGCATAAAAAGTGCAGTCAACTGTGGTATTTTGGATGCAGTAATTGCAGAATACTGCACTGTAACTGCAGTTCACTGCATAATTACTGCAGTAATTAGTTTGTAATGTGGAGTGTTTTTCAACAGTGTGTTTAGAGCAGTCAGGCCTAATTTTGGTCCATCCCTTACAAAAACTGCATACTGCAGTTATGATGCACTATAACTGCATTCTTGTTTTGTAAGGGATGGACCCAAATTAGGCCTGGCTGCTCTAAACGTGTTAACGTGTTAAAACACTCCACATTACAAAGAAACATGCTCACTGCGCTTAGAGAGAGATGTCTGCTCTCCTACCTTTTACACCAGCGACGTCTCTGAACCTCCCCCTTTGCGGTGCGAGCATTGCCAGCCCAGGGCAGTAAACGTGCGCGAAGTCCATGAGCCATCCATCCATCACATGGTGACGCGCAGGGCTTTCCCCGGACAATACAACCCACTGGGCACAGACTAAGTTCAACATCTAGTTTTGATTTACATTTCGTTGAGTTTTCAACTAACGTGAATTCAAGAAAAACATGCACATGTCATTGGATTTAGGATAAAAGTTGGGTGAAAAAAATACGAAATTCCCTTATTTGAAGTCCAATCAGTTTTCCACGTTGATTCAACTTCATCACATAGAATGTTTTTGTTGATATGACATGGAAACAGTTTTTGCCCAGTGGGAAGCTCGTGATCAGTGGAGAAAGGACTGCACAGAGTAGTTGACTAGCCTAAACGGCTGTATAGAAAGACAATTCCGTCCAGTGGCGTTACCGACCA
This sequence comes from Oncorhynchus masou masou, assembly GCF_036934945.1. Classification (NCBI taxonomy): domain Eukaryota; kingdom Metazoa; phylum Chordata; class Actinopteri; order Salmoniformes; family Salmonidae; genus Oncorhynchus; species Oncorhynchus masou. The sequence continues at coordinate 37,414,119 of NC_088226.1, read as the reverse complement.
GAGGGACTTGGAGAAGCTCGTGCCCATCTTCTGTCGAACAGCGGTTAAATTAGACTACCGTGCGTCCTTACAGAAATTGCGGTTGATGTGTGATATAGACTACGCTGTTTCGTTTGACATGAGGAAAGTAGGCAAGTTCACGTGTAGCTTATCTCGGTTAAAATACAGCACAACAATAACGGCATGATAATGATGAAAGGGTCATAATAATAATATCATAATTGTACATTTTAAATAAAACATATGAATATTGTGGTTTCGGTTCTGTGTGTTATACTTTTTGCAACAGATTGCTTCTCATTTCGTTGGAGCTCAGTAGCTTATTTATATGGCCAATCGTTGCAGAACCTGAAAAGTAGTTTAAATATAGCCTAATCCACAAACATAGGATATCTAAACTATTACAATTACGTTAATTTGCTTAACTCTGAGCTAGCCTATAGGCTAAATAGAAAATTGTCATTGCATTTTTCCTGATTTATTCTTTTCCATTTAGGCCTATATATGTATATGTGTGTGTATATATATATACACGATTCTTGAATTGCTCGGTTATAGCTAAAACATCCGCTGGTGTTTAACTGGATATTCTCAAAATTAGAACATCTGTAATTTAATTGAACATGTGAGATATTCGTTCTCCAAAGGCAATCCAGGTCTTTACTATTGCAAACAGGCGAGCGCTTCAGGCGAGAGGTGTTTAATTTGCACAATTATTTTCGAAATAATTCATAGGCCTCTAAAAAAACGGCTATTTATTTTCTTATAAGGCTATTGTAGATGTTTTAACCTTTTGTGTGTATTGAGTAAACATATTTTCGGCGGAGCCTAACTGTTCAATGCTTGAAGGCACATTTAAACGAAAGACATGGGGAAGGATGAACAGATTTTGGACATAATTTTTTATTAAACATTTTGAAAACAAGATTCTCAACAACATTCCATTTTGAAACATGTCTTTGTTTTGACTTATTCACACTTGGGACATTTAAACGTTTCTCGAATAAATATATAGAAATCATATATAGCCTAAAGATATAGCGTTCACATACTAGTCGGAACTAGGAAACTCGGAAGTCGGATATTTCCGAGTTTCCTAGTTCCGATTTTCACGGGAACGCGGCATCGACAGCACCGTGCAGAATATACTTCACCATCTTGCCATGATGCTGGTGTTTAGGCCTGTTTCACGTTGGAATTCTAAAAATTCTAAATAATTTTAGCACCAAAAACACAGGATAAATCTCTGAGGCCAATGACACATATCTTCGCTTTATTGTCTGAGTAATGAATTAATTGATTGATAATCGATCAATAATAACGTTTCACTAAAATAGGACATCTTTTTGTAAAATGTTTAAGATCAGACAAAGTACCAAAATAAGTTATTTCGTTAAGTTAAGACGAATTGCATTTGCACCACAATGAAGTTCACTTAAAATCTAATTATCCAAGATAATTAATTATCTTCTTCAGTGCAGCATGTTGGGAGGTAAAAAAACAACACCTCTATTCCACTTAATTATGATTCGACTTGCAAACACCTCTCATAATTATCCTTGTCGTGTCAACCTGGCTGTATTCCTACACAGGTCGCCATCAGCTTTGCACTAACAACTGGCATTGACAAAGTGGTTCAGAACTTCTGCACAATATTGCACATCATATATCTAGGCAGCAGGTAACACACGATCCAGGGATTTCTTGATGACAGTAAGGATTTTTTAGTTAGTCTAAGTCGGCACCATACCCTCAGCTCAAAATATTCTAATTTGTATGCCAAAAAACAAGCATCCTCTGTAGCCATCTCTCTACACATCAGATCAGACAGAAGATATATTGAGCTATAAGACACCGTACTGCGGATTTAATTAATTAGTATTCACAAGCCGCCAGATCACCTCTATTATTATTATTATACAATTTTTAAAAAAAGTCCATGAATTAAGAGTTAAGTGGGTGCATAGAGTTTTAGCAGCGAATGCTATCCTTATATTTGTAGCTATTATGTAAATCACCTCCCATCGAATTTCTATATCCACCTTATTACCATAACTATCAATACGCCATAACAAAAGAATGTTACCCCAAAATGTTTCTTATCTTAGTGCAGTTAGGCATCTCGTTTACATCATATGGGCCACATGTCCAGTAGAAGTAAAAGGATATCGTAGACTATTTGCATGCTGTAACATTGTATTAAGACGTTCTGAATCATCATCAAGCAACAAAAGCTTTGAAAAGTAATGTAACTAAATAACACAAAAACTGTTCTCTACACATATGTACACTTGGGAATAAATAAAGTCTAATATCTGGCCCAGTTGATCATTTATTTTTGTTTTGTTTTTGTTTTGTTTTAAAACAATAGAAAATCGATTGAAAATATCGGTTAAGACGCGTCCTTGGCCTTAATCTAGGAAGAGAAGGATGAGAGAGGAGAGGAAAGTACCAAGACAGGAGGAAAGAACCATGGGCCATGCTTTCGTGTTAGATGACTGGAGGTTTGGGTTACCGTACCATACATGTCCTGCATGCAGGGTTGCTAAAAGGGATGGAACTAGACTTGCAATATTCAAATGTTCCCTTTCCGTTAACGGGGAAGGAAGGCTATATCAGGGTGTCCCCTCCATCATCACAGTCCGGTACATCAACGGGGCTTGCAGGAGCTGCAAAGGTGTATTGCTTTTTCCGTGGTTCGATCACTTTGATTTCAATTCAGTCCCAATGATAAAATAATTACCGGGTTCTCTTCCTTGAGTCCCACCAGCTTCAAGATGCTCAATGCTCTCTTTTAAGACGCCATATTAAAGAATCAAAACAAACAAGTAGGGATTTATTGTCTGAGAAAAACATAGGGATTTCAGTTTTGTTTTTTCTGTTCAGTAGGTCTACTTTGCCAAGTTTGATTCACAAGACTCCAAATGTTAATCAGGGTTTCTCTGAGATCTTTTGCATCATAAAATATTAATCAGTCTATTGATTTGACAGTTTGTGATCCCATGTCGAGATCAAGAGGTCTTGGTGTATTGAAGTTCATTCAAAGAGCATATTTAAGACTTATCGAACAATTATATCTGCGCACATAAAATAGGCTACTTAGCCTATGTGCGCACCAACCTTGCTTGTTTCTTTAAATATGAAGCATTATGGTATGTTGTACTTTTAAAATGTACACTGAGTGTTTTTCCTAAAGGAATAACTGTAAACAAAAATGCAAAAAGAAAAATATAAATAATATATTTAAAATGAAATTTAAATTTAAATACGTTTAAGAAGGGGGCAAAAGTCATGTCACGAATCAGTCTCTTACATGAAGAATTCCGTGGAGGCCAGTTTCCCGTGGTTTCCGTTGGAGGGGTCTCTGTTGTTGTTACCGGGCCCGCAACCGCTGTAGCTTCGGCTCGCCAGCTTGTCGTACTTCTCCTTGTAGAGGTCCCGCTCTTTGGCCAAGCGCGCAACGTCCTGCTTCAGCTGTTCCACCTGGCTCAGGAGCGTGCACTTCTCGCTCTCCAGCATGTGCCTCTGCTGCACGCGCTTGTAGCGGCAGGACTGCGCGTAACCTCGGTTCTTGAGCGTGCGTCTCTTCTGCTTTAGGCGGATCACCTCCTCTTTACTGAACCCCCTCAGTTGCCGGTTGAGCTCGCGCACTGTCATACTGACCAGCTGCTCGTCCGAGAAGCGGTCCTCGAGGCGGTGTCCGTGGTGGTGGTGGTGATGGTGGGCCTGGTGATGGTGACCGGCGGAGGTCGCGGATAGATCCTCCCCAACATACTGCTGGCCGCGGAAGCCCTCGTAGCCCTGGTGGTGGTGATGGTGGTGATGGGCGTTGCCGATGAGGGCCTCCACCGCATCCTCGGGGGTCAGGTTGAGGGCTTCGGGGTTGATGTGGTGCTGGTAGCTGGGGATCCAGTACAGGTCCTCCAACTGTGGCTTACCGCCAACGCTCTGGGTGTTGCTGCTGCCGCTGTTGTTGCTGTTGACGCCGTTGGCCAGGTTTTGGCTTGACTGGCCACCGGGGCTGGGGGCGCAGAAGCTGGGCGAGGAAGGCACGGAGGAGCAGGGCGTGCTAATCGGGGTGGAGGAGAGGGATCCCGGGGGGAGGCGGTGGCAGTAACGGTCAGCCTCTGGAGGTTCCTTTTTTACTTCGAACTTCATTAGGTCGAAGTCGTTGACGTACTCGATGGCCAGTGGGCTATTGGGCAGCTCTGCGCTCATGGCGAGGTCGGTGGCCATGTCAGTCCATGCGACGACTCCCGCCCTCACAGCCAAAACAATACCGGGCAGGACACTGGGCAGCCCTCGCGGATGCAGATTGCTTCTTCGATTCGAAGAGGACGTCTGTGTGCCCAGTGCGTGGAGTTGTAAGGTTGTATAGACGAGGGGGTACTTCGTATTAAACTGCTAGTCCTTAAAACAACTACTATGTATAGCGGCGCCGGTGTTAATATATGTATGCACGCAAATGAACTTGTACACCTGCCAGTTCTCCTCTCCAATTTTCTTGTTGACAATTCATCCCAGGTCAAATTCACTTTTTAATACCACGGCCCAGGGCCGCCTGAAACTCGAGCCCCCTGGTGAAATTTGGAGACACCAACCGGTCCTGTACTCCCTCCACCTCTGTACCGACTCGCGCCTTCTGATTTACTGTCCTTCAGTCAGTGGTTGTGAAGGAAAGCAGCACAGGGGATGGTTTTATTTTCTCATCTCCTGTTCTGGAGTTGTTGCTCTCTTGTTGTCTGTTTAAAAAAAATGTATATATTTTCCTATATCCTTCTTCTTCGCCTCGACTGACGCAAAAGGACAGCGAGTCCAGGCTCTCTGCAGGAGGAGAGCAGGAAGGCTCGCGATGCTCGCGACTGAAGTTACTGCAGCATGCAGCATGTGTTACATATGACCAGAATAAAACTTTCCACACAAGACACGAGCACGACTGCTCGGAAAAAAGTCACGGTGCACTAGATACGCGGGCGTAAAAGATGCGTATTAAAAAAATATAATTAAAAAACCTCCCACTTTCTGCATCTGCTGGAGTCCACAATGGAATGGTTCGGAGAAAAACAGTTCTCAAGAGTTCTTACAAGCAAAAAAATAGGTATGTATATTAAAAATAGATATTCCTTAAGCGGTGGTGGGACACAGGACTAACTGGTGCCGTTTCTGAATGGTCAGTCCAGATTTATCAGTTTGCTGTGTACTCACGAATGCGCCGGTCCCCACGGTTTTCCCTTTCCGTCTGGGAACGTTGCGTCCTGTGTGTGAGAGTGTGTGTATAGGTGTGTGTGAGCTGATGAATTCCTTTCACAGTTGGCTCTCTCTATCTGGCAGATGGCCGTGACTTTCGGCTCTGCAGTGCAGCGCAACATCGCAGTGTCACTGAGACGCTGGGAAAGGCAATTTGCACTTTTAAAGACACCACGCACCCGACCCTCCCACCTCGTATGTGACGGACCAATGGGAGAAGATGACAGCGGTGGATTTGCATTATCCTATAGCAACATCTCGCGCTGGGACCAGCCGGCAGCTGTCGGAACGCAGAATTCATGCTTGCGGAACAGGTTCATCTCCCCCCTCTAGCGACGAGATCGTGCTACTGCACGGAGAGGAGAGAGGCAGGCACATGTAAGGTACGCGGGAGGCGCTCGGGGGGGGGGGGGGGGGGTGATGAACAGTGGTGATAATATATCTATTCCAGTCTATAACAGAAACGTTAGAATTGTCAATATTATTATTATAAAACAGACTAAACAAGGGAGGAATAAGAGAGTCTGGTTAAGTTTGAGGTGCTTGGCCATTCCGTAAAGCCCCTATGGGAGCACTGGTTGCAGGGGAGTACCGTTAACGCTCTCATAAAAAAATCATACAACAAAAAGTTGTCTCAGGTTTCACTTCAAAACTGAATGAAACACCTAATGAAAAGCGTATAGAAAAAAAGCATGAGATAATATTGGGATGATGTGGGATGGTAAAAGTTGGAGAGGTGTGATTATACGCTTCTTATTTGATGTATATTATACCACATACAAGGACACATGTCCTATGCAGCTGTGGTCTGAAAGAACCTGGCATCCCCGGGCCAGACCTCCCTAATCACGAGTCCACCCTATGTGGTGATGGATTTAGTACCCCGCCCCTATAAAATCAAGCCACATTTTCCGTAGGGCTGAGGGTCCGGGCGATTGGTGTGGGGAGATTAATTACAATTAGGCTATTCCACGAGATGGCCCCTGCTCGGGGTTTTAAGTCGCAATTAACTACAAATTGCATGCCGACCCATCTCCGCGGATCGACAAATAATTAAACTTCGCGTGCAACGTGCTCCCCCATCGTGCGCGGAACGCGCAATGTACGCCCCACATCATGGAGACATACGTCTTCATCTGGAGAGGCACCCGGGCTAAAGAAAATCAAAGCAGAAGGTTGAGCAGAACGTCGATACCAGTGATATGCGTCTCAAGGGAGGGTAGGATGAATACTGAGATTCTGCCCACTTGTGTCTTTTCTCTGCAAATTGGGTTAGGCGTTTAGTCGAGGGGCAATTAAAGCATAATGGTAGAATAGTTCTTTGTCATATTACACTGAACAAAAATACAAACGCAACATGTAAAGTGTTGGTCCCATGTTTCATGAGCTAAAATAGAATACCCCAGAATTGTTTCATATGCATAAAAAGCTTATTTCTCTTAAATTGTGTGCACAAATGTATTTACATCCCTGTTAGTGAGCGTTCCTCATTTGCCAAAATAATCCATCCACCTGACAGGTGTGCCAAATCAAAAAGCAGATTACACAGGTGCAATTTGTGCTTGGGACAATTAAAAGGCCGCTCTAAAATGTGCAATTTTGTCACACAACACAATGCCCGATGTCACACGTTGAGGGAGTGTGCAATTGGCATGCTGACTGCAGGAATGTCCACTAGAGCTGTTGCCAGAGAATTTAATGTTCATTTCTCTACCATAAGCTACCTCCAATGCAATTTTAGAGAATTTAGCGGTATGTCCAACCGGTCTTACAACCGCAGACCATGTGGGTGAGTGGTTTGCTGATGTAAACATGACCAGGGTGCTCCATGGTGGCAGTGGGGTTATGGTATGGGAAGGCATAAACTACGGGCAAAGAACGATGGCAATTTGAATGCAGAGCAACTGTGACGAGATCCTGAGGCCCATTGTCGTGCTATTCATCCGACACCATAACCTCTTGTTTCAGCATGATAATTGTGGCAAATGGTGGCCACACCAGATAATCTTTTCCGATCCATGCCCCTACATTTTTTTCTAAAAAGGTATTTGTGACCAACATATGCATATATGTATTCCCAGTCATGTGAAATCCATAGATTAGAGCCTATGGAAGGTATTTAAATGGACCGACTTCCATATAGTAAAATGTTTGAAAATGTTGCATGTTGCATTTCTATTTTTGTTTAGTATAAATTAAAGGAATATATTTTTCATAGCCCTTTAGGCCCTGCAGAGAGAGACTGGTGTGGTCTAGTGATAAGATGAAAAATGTCAGTAGCCTAAGTTAATAATGGTTAAGGGGCAATGTGTAATGGTAGTGCATTGTCAAATTAACCTACATGGCCCCTAGGCCCCCAGACTCGTGTGGTCTAGTGATATTGAGATGGAAAAAAAGGTGGAGGGCAAGCAGTAAGTTAACTTAGTCAGGTATAATATGAGATGAATAGGTCAGAAGAGTAGCCAATAGCCACCATAAAACCTGCACCTGACTGCGCTGAGCTCAACTTCCTGTCCAACACTACAGCTGTGAAATACACTGTGTGCGTCCTGACACTGCGCTGAGCTCAACTTCCTGTCCAACATTACAGATGTGAAATACACTATTTGCCTCCCAAATGGCATCTTATTCCGAATTTAGTGCACCACTTTTGACCATGGCCAATAGGGCTCTGGTCAAATGTAGTGCACTATGTAGGGAAGAGGGTGCCAGTTGGGACGTATTCTCTTCCTGGCTCAAATCTGCTGGCTAAGATGAAAAGAAAAGTAGGACTGTAAGATGAAAACGGGACAGAAATATCAAGGTATTTGAAGTTTAAGGTGCACTAAGTCATCATAACGGGGGTTGGGGTTTTATCAAATAAGCAGGAGCCGGACCCCAAACGCCAAGCTAAGCAGTCCGCATTGAAATGCCACATTTAAGAAGATCTGCCATTTGGTCCATTCATTGTGAGAGGGAAGTGTGTGTGGCCGAGGCCTTGAGACATACATTTAGAAGAAGTCAGGGATTCCTTTGTGTCTTTGCATATTGGGTGTTCGCTGCTGGTGCAGTTCTTACCGATTTAAGCAAAAATGGACATCAGCACGCGGGAGATCCACATAGCGAGTGGGAGATTATTTGAGCAGGGTGGGCACAAGCACAAGCTTTGGGCGAAGTTAACCCTCTTCATTCCAAAGTCTACCCCTTGGTCTGTGTGTGTGTGTGTGGGGGGGGGGGGGGGGAGTTAAGGTTATCAGAAGCAGAGTTTTTGTGGCCATCTTAAAGTCTTAAATGCTGGTCTTAAGGAATCAGTTTCAATTTCTAGAGGGACACACATACACACTTTATGAAGCCAATAGGAGGTCAACAGAAAGAGGCAACATGTTAAATGGAGATTTGACAGAAAACCCTACATACCTGCCTACATGTTGTTCGGAGTTTGCCAAAGCTTACATTGTGTCAGTGAAAAAGTCAGTTTACTTTATCCAATACTTGCACATCTTGAATCTATGAGACATGAAGATAATGTAGGGAAAGAGGTAATGACAGAAGGAAAGAAAAAAGTTGGACGAGTGAGGAGAGAGAGCTAATGAATCATTTCTCACAAAGAAACTGTGATCTTTATTAATGGAATAGCCACTCTGTTTATAATAAGTTTGTATTTTTTATGCTACTGCGGAGACACACACACACACACACACACACACACACACACACACACACACACACACACACACACACACACACTCTCTCTCTTCTTGTGCGCTTTTACAAAACATTCAAATATTGATCTTAATTAGGCTTTGCCGAGCTCAGCAGCCTGTGTTGAGGGTTTGAGACAAGCAGCAGCAGACACCTGTCTAAGGCACTTACATCTTCAGCAAGAGGGAGTAGGGAAACAAGGGAGGATGGAAGAGTGATAGCTCCCGGTCTTCGACAGTGGCGTAGCGCAAAATGGCCCGCAAGGTTCGAGCAAGCCCCCCTCTCAAACCTTTTTGTTGCCATGGGACACAGAAAAAAAGGTGTAGTTTAATAGCTAATCTCATGCTATTTTTAAGCAATGAGGCACGAGGTGTGGTATATGGCCAACATACCATGGCTGTTCTTACGCACGATGCAATGCGGAGTGCCTGGATACTTCCCTTAGCCTTGTTATATTGGCTACATACCCCCCACAGGTGCCTTATTGATCATATAAACTGGATACCAACGTAATTAGAACAGTAACATTTGATCAAATATGTTCCGTAATACCTCTGGTCTGATACACCGTGGCTTCCAGCCAAATCAGCATTCAGGGCTCGAACCACACAGTTTATTACACATTTTGCCATGAGGCAGAGAGAAAATGTTCCTGTTTTAGAGCTCAAGAATTCTTGAAAGACCGGACAATCTAAACTTTTTTCCCCCACAGATATTTGTCTTAATCTATATGCTTGATAGACCAAAGTATCAGCTATCACACAAAAGCCCCCCCAAAATGTTTTCATAAATTGCAACTTGTTGGATTTATGTAAAGTCCTTCAGTCACCATAAAAGGTGTTTCATTTGTACAATTATTGTCCAACAAGTGTTTAAAAACCTTCATTGTTTAATTCTATCTTTAGAGTTTTAAATGTAGTAGAAATATATATATATATATAATATTTTATAGCACTATTATATGCTCCAGAGCTAATTCCATGAGCATTTTGGTATGTTTTTCTAGATTTAGAACATAAAACAATATTTATAAAGCAAACATTATCCCTTAGATCTTGCACAGCAAATACTTAAATTGTTGAGCAATATGTATGAAATATGAACATGTATGCTCACACTACTGTAAGTCGCTCTGGATAAGAGCGCCTGGAAATGACCAAAATGTAAATGTAAAAATATGTTGCACAACAGTGATTCAAATATTGACAAGCCTCTGACGGAGTTGACAACAGATACTCAAAACAAACATATTTTTGCCTCTAAAAATGAGTTAAATACAAACATTTGTAAAATATGGAAAATTATTAATTTGAAAAATTTAATAAAAAAAACACTAATCAGATCTTTCAGCACTCTGATGGAATTGAGTTGACAAACATCTGATGGAGTTGATGTTTTATGGAGAAGATTTTTTTTAATTTATATTTTTAAATATTTATATTGTTGAATAATAGTGAAGACATCAAAGTAACCACCCACTGCCTTGATGACAGCTTTGCACACTCTTGGCATTCTCTCAACCAGCTTAATGAGGAATGCTTTTCCAACAGTCTTGAATGAGTTTCCGCATACGCTGAGCACTTGTTGGCTGCTTTTCCTTCACTCTGTGATCCAACTCATCCCAAACCATTTAAATTGGGTTGAGGTCGGGTGATTGTGGAGACCAGGTCATCTGATGCAGCACTCCATCACTCTCCAAGGTCAAATAGCCCTTACAAAGCCTGGAGGTGTGTTTTGGGTCATTGTCCTGTTGAAAAACAAATGATAGTCACACTAAGCCCAAACCAGATGGGATGGTGTATCACTGCAGAATGCTGTGGTAGCCATGCTGGGTAAGTGTGTCTTGAATTCTAAATAAATCACTGACAGTGTCACCAGCAAAACGCCCCCACACCATCACACCTGATTTTCTATGCTTCACGGTGGGAACCACACATGCAGAGATTAGCCGTTCACCTACTCTGCGTCTCTCAGACACGGCGGTTGGAACCAAAAATATCAAATTTGGACTCATCAGACCAAAGGACAGATTTCCACCGGTCTAATGTCCATTGCTTGGGTTTTTTGGCCCAAGCAAGTCTCTTCTTCTTATTGGTGTCCTTTAGTAGTGGTTTCTTTGCACCAATTTGACCACGAAGGCCTGATTCACACAGTCTCCTCTGAACAGTTGATGTTGAGATGTGTCTGTTACTTGAACTCTGTGTTATATGCCATTTCTGAGTCTGGTAACTCTAATGAACTTATCCTCTGCAGAAGAGGTAACTCTGGGCATTCCTTTCCTGTGGCGGACTTCATGAGAGCCAATTTCATCATAGAGCATGATAGTTTTTGCGACTGCACTTAAAGAAACTTTTAAAGTTCTTTACATTTTCCGCATTGACTATCTTAAAATAATTATGGACTGGTGTCTCTCTTTGGTTATTTGAGCTGTTCTTGCCATAATATGGACTTGGCCTTTTACAAAATAGGGCTATCTTCTGTATATCACCCCCCTAACTGATTGACTCAAACCCATTAAGAAGGAAAACAAAATCCAAATTAACTTGTAACAAGGCACACCTGTTAATTGAAGTGCATTCCAGGTGACTACCTCATGAAGCTGGTTGAGAGAATGTCAAGAGTGTGCAAAGCTGTCATCAAGGCATAGGGTGGCTACTTTGAAGAATCTTAAATATAACAAATTTTGATTTGTTTAACATTGGTTACTACATTATTGCATATGGGTTATTTCATAGTTTTGATATCTTTGCTATTATTCTACAATGTAGAAAATAGTAAAAAATAATGAAAAACCCTGGAATGAGTAGATGTGTCCAAACGTTTGACTGGTACTGTATATCTTTTCTTCTTCGTTGTAGTGGTATTTACAGCAGCATTTTTTTCTCTCTGTTTCTTAATAACTAAAACCTAATTAAACGTAACATATTTGAAGAAAAATGTATATTCCATCTTAATCTATCAGGCAGATGGAGTTGACCATTTATGGTTGTGACCATGGTGATTCCAATATTGTTTGTTTAAACTTTACAGACCACGAGTGAGTCTTTTTAAACAACATGTAATGAGGACATGAATAAGGGGTCCTTATGGTATAGTTGACCTTGCTAATTTCTGATTCATTTAGGACTTTAGACCGAATCTTAGGACACATCTTTTAGAAATCAAACCTTTTAGAAATCAAACCCTCGTGGGGTTCGGGGTGTGTGCTCCTGTTCTTTTAAAAAATATTTAATTTGTCAAAAAAATAAATAAAAAATCCACACCAGATACAAACATCAATTTACAGATGCACACAAACAACGACTACATCTCATCTGCACAGACCCTCACGCTCCCATCCCTAGTGCCTGCATTATTGATTGCCACATGACCTTAAATTGTACCAATTTGCTTTTCCGGTCCACCAAATGCTACTGTACAATTTTAGCAACCAGGAAATGGTGGAGCGATTTCTGCATATTGCATCTTTAAGACCTGACTACATTGTAGTGTAGAATTTGTGAATTTTGTCTCATGTTACAGTCATGTCGAGCTCTCTCTCTCTCCACTGTCAATAGATCACATAGAGAATCAGGTGGATCAATCACATGCACACATGGGCACATTGATTGTTACAGTGGGCAGAACTGGTGTGCACTTTCTGCATAAAGCTATATTGAAAGAAAGGGTAGTTGTTGTTTCCTAATCATCCAATCCTGTCCTCATTCCAGCTTGGTCGCTCAAGATCCACTGTGACATTCGACATCTGTCCAGGTAAGCAGGATGTCGGGAGATTACTACAAAACCGACCACTAGGGGAAAGGGCGAGTGCTATAACCACCAAGTAGACTTGCAGTTTTCTACAGCGTTGTGGAAGGGGATGCCGGATGGTTGTAAAGCCATAAGCACCGGCTTCGGGGGTCGCGAGCTCCGGCTCCGAGGGTCACGAGCTCAATCTCAGTTCTAGGCACTGTTTTGTGTTTTAACCCTATCACAAACCTCAACCCTTACTTTGAAGAGTTCCTATTCTGTTAACATCATTTGGTTAGTTGACGAGTCATATACTCGCATTTGTGACCAAAGCATATAATTGGAGAAAAAACACTTTAAAAAAAATCCACCTCAAACTTCTATCTCAAACAGACCATTTTAAAAAATGCTTGCAATTTCCTCATAGAACATGATGTCATCTTCCTGAGGAGGATGAGCTGGCCAATCAGCGGTCTACTTGCGTGCATATTTTTTATGACCGGTATACATCCACACCATTCCAACTCAGAAAAGCAGTTTTTTAGCATACTTAATAAAAACTAATTGAAGGGAAAACATTTATATTGTAAGCATATTTAATAGAAATCTGGAAACACTGGGCAGTTACTTTAACCTTTCAGAGTTAATGCCTAAACTTCACCCTGGAGTTGTTTTGCTTGAACCCTATCCCAAACCTTAACCCTTAATCATTCGGAATGAATGACCTTTGAAATTTGACGTTTATGGACAAACGGATTCTGCAGTGAGAGCTTGTTGCACATTGTTGCACATAGTAAATATTGTTGTATAGTGTTTTTTTGGGGGGGGGGGGTCACTTCTTGCATTGTGGGGCAGTTATACATAAGGTGATGGGTCAGGTCATAGGTTACATTTAAATTATTAAGCCAATCTCAATATTACTTGGATTTAACAGGAATAGCACTGAGACTGGTGCAAAACAATATGGTGGAAGGAAACTCGTGTTTCGCCCATGTTCACACCACTGATGCATTGTGGTTTACACCAATCAAATGCCCTTTATGCTTGTAAGAATAACCAAGTTAGCTACCTACACGTTTTTCCCCGGTTTAGCTAGTGATAGTGATGCACAAGCTCGACCTATTGGAAACTTTGCCATCTCCTAACATCATTTGCCCACTAGATTCAGGAGCTTGAACCCCCCCCAAAAGCTTGAAAACCACATTGAAACCTCCATTAGATTTTTACCCAAAGTTTAGGAAGAAAACTAACTGAATTTTAGTTTGTTTTGGAGTCAAAGATAGTTTCAGTATAGTTTTAGTTTTTGTAAATGATTTTATTTCAGTTTATTAAATCGTTTTTTCATGATTCGTTTTCGTATATGTTTCAGTTTTAGTTTAGCTACTACAATAACCTTGGTCTACATTGTGTGTGTGAGCTCCTTAGTGTGTATTAATGCTAGGTTGCCGTGGTAAGCTCTGCTGTGTGAACATGCTCCCCAGGGCGACGCAACAGTAATTTGTCACTGTGACGACGCCTCGGTTAAATAGCGTATTAATGGTCTAAATATCAGGAGCTGTACACATATATATATATATACACACACACACAGAGGGGCGTAGTAATAGTTTTATTATCAGGGACTGCTCTGGGCTCGGTAGGCAGGTAATGGATGGATTACACATCCCAATATCCTCTCTGTGCCACCCTCCATCTCCCTACACACTAATTATATGACACAAAGAGATGGCGTGAGAGAGACCGAGCACGATCTAGGAGAAGAGACCGATCTTGGAGAGGGATGGAAGATGAGAGAATGTAGGAGGGAGAGAGGTTGGTGGGTAATAGTTATTTTATCAGAAGGGTGCCCTTTTCTCAGAATACATGGGCCTTAGAGCAGACAATCAGAGGCGAGCACCCCCCCCCCCACCACACCCGACCCAAGAGCAAAACAAAGTCCAACAAAAGGCATGTACAGTAATAATACATTTTATTCGAAATTCATCAAGCTCCAATTTACAAAAAAACAAAACATGTTCAAATATCAATTCAATCTGCATTACAAACATCATTGCTGTATGAAATGTATGAGTCCATAAAGCAAACTTTGAGCTACATTAAAGACCCTGAGTATGGTTGAGAGCAGATACAGATATGGGTCTGAGAAACGTCAGAGCTTCCATAAGCATTCAATACATACGTCTCTGTAGTATTTTCAAAGCTCATTTGGTCTTCAGGCAGTATCCATTCTAGTTCCTGTAGTTCTAGAGTCGAGGCTTGATCTGCAGTATTCTCTCTATGGAAGACAGACAGACAGGCACAACAGAAACAGATTGAGATTAAAGATACCAACCAAACTAACATGTCAGACAGCAGAGAGATCGCTCTACAACCACAGGGGTGCACAAAACGACAGGCTGTGTGTGTGTGTGTGTGTGTGACGGTGTGCCTGAGGATGTGAATGGGTGAAACGCAGGGCTCTCTGTCCTACTGAAAGCCTGAGTGATGGCATCTCTGCTGATGAGCAAACTGGGAACTGAATGAATGGGAGAACAGGGGTGTGTGTGCATGCGTGTGTGCGCTCCGGCAGTGATGCATAGCTATTGGGTTCATTTATGTAAAGTGGAGAGCAGGGCTGTGGCGGTCATGAAATGTTGTCAGCCGGTTATTGTCATGCAAAAGACTGCCGGTAATTAACCGTTAATTAACATAAAAAAAGTTTAGCGTCTCCAGGCCTCCACACATACAAGCTGGTGATGTGTGCCTTTGGAATCTACATTTAAAAAAAGTGTAATAAATCAATTCAATATACACAATCACAATAAATCCATAATTTATTTGAGTCAGTTCTAAAGAAAAATGTTATGAAGAAAATGCATGTCAGAAAAACAGAATATGAGTTGGCCTACTGTATGTTATCTGTGCATATGCGCCTACCATAAGCAGTTGGCTTGTTGAGTTAGCTGACAATATACAGTATGCCTAAGTCTCATGCCATTATTTTATATTATATGATTTTATAGTAAGAAGAATATCATTGAACCGAGGTGAATAAAATAGAAAGGATATTCTTACCAATCTGGAGCAAATGCGCATATGAAATGGCTATGTTGAGCATGAAAGTGATCATTTGAAACAGGTCTTCTACACAAGATTTAGAGTGATTTGGCAGCTTTAGTAGTGAATGATACGAACCTTAGAATATCTTAGAAATCAAAACATATACAGTGCAAGTATTCAGACCCCTTGACGTTTTCCACTTTGTTACGTTACAGGCGTATTCTAAAACAGATTTAAAAAAAAAAACTCCACACACAAAACCCCATCATGACAAAGTGAAAACAGGTTTTCAGATTTTTTGTGTGCAAATGTATTGAAAATAAAAAACAGAAATACCTTATTTACATAAGTATTCAGACTCTTTGCTACGAGACTTGAAAGTGAGATTAGGTGCATCCTGTTTCCATTGATCATCCTTGAGACGTTTCTACAACTTGGGTGATGTCCACATGTGGTAAATTCAATTGATTGGACATGATTTGGAAAGGTACACACCAGTCAATATAAGGTCCCACAGTTGACAGTGAATGTCAGAGAAAAAACTAAGCCATAAGGTCGAAGGAATTGTCCATAAAGCTCCGAGACAGGATTTCTTTGAGGCAGAGATCTGTGGAAGAGAACCAAAACATTTCTGCAGCATTGAAGGTCCCCAAGAACAGTGGCCTCCATCATTCTTAAATAGAAGAATTTTGGAACCACCAAGACTCTTCCAAGAGCTGGCCGCCCAGCCAAACTGAGAAATCGGGGGAGAAGGTCCTTGGTCAGGGAAGTTCCCAAGAACCCGATGGTCACTCTGACAGAGCTCCAGAGTTCCTCTCTGGAGATGGGATAACCATCCAGAAGGACAACCATCTCTACAGCACTCTACCAATCAGACCTTTATGGTAGAGTGGCCAGACGGAAGCCACTCCTCAGTAAAACGCACGTGACAGCCCACTTGGAGTTAGCCAAATGTCACCTAAAGGACTCTCAGACCATGAGAAACAAGATTCTCTGGTCTGAGGAAACTAAGATTTAACTCTTTGGCCTGAATGCCAAGCATCACATGTGGAGTAAACTCGGCACCATCCCTACGGTGAAGCATGGTTGTGGCTACATCATGCTGTTGGGATGTTTTTCAGCGGCAGGGACTGGGAGACTAGTTAGGATCGAGGGAAAGTTGAACAGAACAAATTACGGCAATTCTTGATTCAAACCTGCTCTAGAGTGCTCAGGACCTCAGACTGGGGCAGAGGTTCACCTTCCACCTTTTTCATAAATTAGATTTAAAAAAAAGAAACTGTTTTAGCTTTGTCATTTTGGGTTATTGTGTGTAGATTGAGGGGAAAATATATATATAATCAACTTTAGAATAACGTAACAAAATTTGAAAAACATCAAGAGGTCCGAATGCACGGTATGGGCTGCATGATGTGACTATAGGCTAATTGATGATTTGAGAAAGTCAGAAAAAAAGCTTGCGCTTTGTTCCTCGCCTCAGGCTGCACAGCCGTTCCCCCATCAAGTGATCACATTTTTACCCATCAGACTATTCTCAATTTAATCTCGTCTTTACGAATACGTAAAATTAGTTTTGATTCAGTGACCCATTACCAAAAATGGGCAGGGACAGGGGCATGGGCAAAAAAAATGTAATTAATGTTTATGTAGTCATACAGCAAATGGAGGCCTCACTCTTTCCCGCTAGTTTGTTGATCAATGACGCCGGATACACAACTTCAGTTTGATAGCGAAGTTGTGCTTAATATGAGCAGCTGAGAAATAAATAAGAAACACTTATTTCACTCCACACATCAACCAATGTTAGAGGAGCATGATGCTCTCGCTGCACCGCAGGTAATATCCCACCCACACTCTGTATGACATGTGCTCTTCAACCCTATTCCTGCATCTACTCAGTGCTTAACTTGGGAAACTAAGTGATATCTGTTCGGGAACATCGATAGTAACATGTTTTCGCTTTATGAAAAAAAAAAAAAAATCCCCATTACTAGGCTATTCAAAATCAAATACAAATTCACTGTAAGCTTCCCTGCACAATCAATGAACCGGCAGCATCGCCTAGGGCTGGCTATACAGTACGTTCTCTCCCAGACTCGTGGATAGAACTTTTGGACCGTAGCATAAGGTAACCAGTCCAACCAGTATACATACTAATACAGTCCACACTCAAAAGCAAATTTCCCAAATTTGTTTAATTTTGGAGTATAGGCTAAACCAATTATGTACCAAAAACATCTTAAATCAGTTTTGCTTTATGTTTTTCTGCAATGTGTAATATGGGGTAGGCTATATATTGTATAACAGCAAAATCCATTTTAATTACTTTTTTTTTTCTCTCCCAGACTTGGGCTCATAAGCCTATGCATCAGCTCTAAAATGCACATGGCTGTTTTGAATTAATCATCACCTTTAGAAAGCGCTGTCCGTTTCACTGTGTTGAAACATCCACAACAACCATGTTTTACACTCAGTTTCAAACTGCTTTGGAACTTGTTTCTTCAAATTGATCATCACAGTGAGGTGAGTTTTAAAAGCATGATACTGTTTTGATGATAAGTGTTTGATGTGACTTGATGTCAGAGTGGTTAGAAGGACAATAGAGCCCTGAGTACCAGTCCATTAGGACCTGATGGCCGTTAGCGAATCGGATACTACCAATGCATGTCCAGAGTGCATGAAAGGAGATTCCCGTGACTCAATGGTCACATGGAATTTTACTATGGTCATGACTGCTGGTGTGGCAGTCATACAGTCACTGCAACAGCCCCAGTGGAGAGGATTCTTGTTTGGATTCTTTCCACCCTTAACAAGCCACAGGGGTGTGGGGAGTGTGTGTGTGTGAGGTTGTGTGTGTGTTGAGGGATAAACCAGCGCTCATTAGTAACACTTAACTGCACTGGACACAGAGTTGAAGGTGGTCTGTGTGTGTGTATAACTGACCACTTGCTGTGTCTCAGGAAGATTGTGTGTTTGTGTGCCTAAGTGTGTGTGTATGGTGTGTGTGTGTGTGTGTGTGTACAATGCATTCGGAAAGTGTTCAGACCCCATCACCTTTTCCACATTTTGTTACGTTACAGCCAGTGGTGGAAACAGTACTCAATTGTCATACTTGAGTAAAAGTAAAGATACCTTAATAGAAAACTCAAGTAAAAGTCACCCAGTAAAATGCAAAAATATAAATAGTAGAGTACAGATACCCCCCAAAAACGACTTAAGTACTTTAATGTAGTTTTACACCACTGGTTACAGCCTTATTCTAAAATTGATTAAATAGTCCCCCCCCCCATCAATCTACACAAAATACCCCATAATGACAAAGCAAAAACAGGAAAAACTGGAATATCAGACTCTTTTCTCAGTACTTTGTTGAAGCACCTTAGGCAGCGATTACAACCTTGAGTCTTCTTGGCAGTAGGACACAAAACAATATTGGTCGACTGAAAGTCGTCTGGACTTTCGACCAATCTATTGGTCAACATTTTTAAACGTGTATTTTTCCATATGGAGATACACCCTATGTTTGAATAAAATCACCTATATGCATTGAGCCTGTCTGATGCTTAAAGTTTACGGTTTGATGAAATAAGACAAATGCCTCACGAGGGCGACAGTTATGGTTTTCATATGCACATTTTGGTGAAACAGATTAATTTAATTTATAACAACATCTTCATATGTCACAATCATTGTCATGTAGTTGATCCAAATCCAAATGAAAGCGCAATTTGGAGAGAGAAATGCATCTGAGCGCATGGTCAATCTGTCGTCTGCGTTGGCAAGGCAGCATTTACGTTGATATGGCCTCAGCATACTTCTTGCGCTTCGTGGAGCTGTTGTCAAGGTGAGTGTGTGTTCATACAAGATGTTAACCCCACCTACCGTCAGCCAATCATGTCAATGCGGACCTGTAGAGAGCCTTCCGCATTGTTAAAGAAATGTGGGAGGCGCATGGCGATGCGGTACGGTGCTCGATTTGGCCTCTGCGTGCCTCTGGAGGCGCCGCAATTGCTTCACACCGTCATGCAGCCTAAGACAACATTTTTGGATGAAGGATTAGTCCAAACTTTTGACTGGTACTGTATATATTTGTTACTCAAACAATCTCGGTAGACCAACAACCTAACCACCAAACAATAGACCAGTCGACTAATTGGGGTCAGCCCTACTTGGTACACCTGTAGTTGTGGAGTTTCTCCCATTCTTCTCTGCAGATCCTCTCAAGTTCTGTCAGGTTGGATGGGGAGCATCGCTGCACAGCTATTTTCAGGTCTCTCCAGAGATGTTCTATCGGATTCAAGTCCGGGCTCTGGTTGGGCCACTCATTCAGAGACTTGTCCCGAAGCCACTCCTGCGTTGTCTTGGCTGTGTGCTTTGGGTTATTGTCCTGTTGGAAGGTGAACCTTACCCAGGTGGAGGTCCTGAGTGCTCTGTAGCAGGTTTTCATCAAGGATCTCTCTGTACTTTGCTCCGTTCATCTTTCCCTCGATCCTGACTAGTCTTCCAGTACCTGTGGCTGAAAAACATCCCCACAACATGATGCTGCCACCAGGTGTGTGCCTTTCCAAATCATGTCCAATCAATTGAATTTACCACATTGATCATCTCAAGGATGATCAATGTAAACAGGATGCACCTGAGCTCAATTTCGAGTCACATAGCAAAGGGTCTGAATACTTATGTAAATAAGGTATTTACGTTTTTAATTTGTAATCCATTTGCAAACATTTCTAAAAAACTGTTCCCGCTTAGTCATTATGGGGCATTGTGTGTAGATTGATGAGGGGAAAAAATAATTTAATACGTTACAGCCTTACTCTAAAATGTAACAAAATGTTGAAAAAGTCAAGGGGTCTGAATACTTTCCGAATGCACTGTATATGGTCTGCCTCATTGTTCCTCTTTGTCTGTATATACTGAGTTTTTGCTGTGACTGGTAGCTGCTCTGTACCCTGCTAACACTGTACCCATACATTAAAATAGCCTTCCGTGCCCATGGGAGACTGCCACTGGGCACCACAGCAGCTATAGACTGAGCTCTGACTGCTGTGTTCCAGGAAGGGAGCCCTGGTTCCATATAATCCCTGGCTCTACACACTCACACGTATACACCCCAGTCAGCATGTGCTACAGCAGCTAACCCAGACAGGAATAACCAATGATGCAGGCAATACCCTCTGCAGGATTTAAAGACATACTAAAGCTGGGATGAAGGGAGGGTTAAGGAGGAGAATAGAGAGAAGAGAAGGAAGAGGGGGGACACAGGGGAGAGAGAGAGGGGGGGGGCAGATAGATGGAGAGAGACTGAGTTCCATAGTCCATGTAAAGGGAGAAAGATACATCGAGATGAAGGAGAAGAGGGATTCCATGTGTGTGAGGTATATATATGCGTGTCATGGTAGCTAGCAGTAAGGGAGTGGCATGCAGGATGTCCAGATGACACAGGGGCAGCTAAAGGTGAAAGGTTATAGTTGTTTCCTGGAGAAGAGAGACTAAATATGAACCGAAACAGACATGGCGAGAGGGATGATGACAGAGTGAGGGAGAGAGGGATGACAGATGGAGAGAAAGTGAGAGAAAGGTTCTGGTGTAATTTACAGTCGCCGTCTTCCTGGTATTTACTTAGAAATGTAATGGTAATATGGTAATAACATAGTAGTGTATTAACACTTTCTTTTGGAGTTATTGAATCATGTACTGGTACCGCAAGGTACTATTTAGTATTAGGTAGAAACAGATTTTGTTTATTTCTTTCAAGCAAAATGTCGACATTGTTAAAATGTACCGTTACTGAAAGATAATATGAGAAGGAGGGCAATAGAAAGAGAATTGAAGTGGTAAGTTAATTTGTGGTGTCTGTCTGTTTCTTCACGACTGGACAGTGAGAGTAAATGTGTGTGTTAGTGTGTGATTGAGGGTTCCTCTATGTCAGGGAGGGGCAGAGGCAGGTGGACATAGAAGAGAGAGTAGGGCGACGGGGGGAGGCCGACAGGGGGAATGAGGGAGGGTGACGGGGGAGGGAGGCCCTCTTCTAATCCTCTATCTGTCAGTCTGTCAACAGAGAGCCCAGCTGTGCCTCCCTCTTGCCCCAAACCTAAATATTATTACCTCTCTCCCACTAAGCACCATTACACTTCCAGCTAAGTATTATCATACTCAAATATTACCTTCTACTGCAACCAGTATCAACCTCCTAAAAGTACTTAAGTACCCCAATATCAGGGCGTTCCCAAACCTTATTTCCTCATCCACTAATATTTACCCAATGGCAATGGTGCCCTCAGGGGTCCATGCTTAGTCCCCTCCTGTACTCCCTGTTTGCGCATGACTCCAACATCATTATTAAGTTTGCTGACGACACAACGGTGGTAGGCCTGATCACCGACGAAGATGGTGTGGTGCCAGGACAACAACCTTTCCCTCAACGTAAGCAAGACAAAGCAACTGATCCCGAACTACAGGAAATGGAGGGCCGCCCCTATGCACATTGATGGGGCTGTGGTGGAGCGGGTTGAGCGCTTCAAGTTCCTCAGTGTCCACATTACTAAGGAATTAACATGCTTCACACACACCAAAAGTCATGAAGAAGGCACGACGACGCCTCTTACCGCTCAGGAGGCTAAAAAGATTTGGCATGGGCCTTCAGATCCTCAAAAAGTTATACGGCAGCACCATTGAGAGCATCTTGACTGGCTGCATCACTGCTTGGTATGGCAACTACTTGGCATCCGACCGCAAGGTGCTACAGAGGGTAATGCGTATGGCCCAGTACATCACTGGGACTGAGCTACCTACCATGCAGGACCTCTATACAAGGTGCTACAGAGGGTAATGCGTATGGCCCAGTACATCACTGGGACTGAGCTACCTACCATGCAGGACCTCTATACAAGGTGCTACAGAGGGTAATGCGTATGGCCCAGTACATCACTGGGACTGAGCTACCTACCATGCAGGACCTCTATACAAGGTGCTACAGAGGGTAATGCGTATGGCCTAGTACATCACTGGGACTGAGCTACCTACCATGCAGGACCTCTATACAATGTGGTATCAGAGGAAGTCACTAAACATTTTCATTTCTCTGCTACGGCATGGCAAGTGGTACCGATACACCAAGTCTGAAACCAACAGGACCCTAAACAGCTCTACCCCCCGAGCCATAAGACTACTAAACAGTTAACCAAATAGCTAACCGGACTATCTGTATTGACTATTTTGCACTAAATATTTGGACTCATCACACACACTGCTGCTACTGCTTATCATCTAAGTAAACATTTCACTGTTAGTCTACACCTGTTGTTTATGAAGCATGTGACAAATAATTTGAATGGATCTTGATTTGATTTAAAAAAAAAAAATAAATCCGTTCACCATCTTTCCTCGATTAGCAGTGGGACATCTGAGCTATGTTTTAAAAACATGGGTCAGTTGGAAGAATCACAGTGCTCACAATGATTACCAGAATTTTCCAATGCACTGTTTGATGAGCCCACCCCTCCAGGTCATAGGAGTCAACATGGCGACCATAGAGGCAGTTTCCTGACCTCTGTAAGACACAACTCAGAACTAGACTAACTTTCCTGGTCACTGTATGACCTCTCACCTGTGACCTCTGCCCCGTCGGCAGGGGGCGTGTCCGGGGCGTCTGTGTCTTCGGGGGAGCTAGAGAGGGAGATGAACGACGGGAGCTTGGTCTTGTGAGGAGCCAAGGAAGAAGACGAGGGTGTCCCTGGATCTGCCTGAGCAGAACCCTCTGCCGCCTGGTTATCAGGTAGGACCACTGACAGGCTAGGCCTGAAGAGAGTAGAGGGGGAAGTGGAAAAGGAGGAGATTAGAAAACATTGTTGACATCGAAATGTAATATAATCTGTGCACATCTGGCAATATAAATTAATGTCTGTTTTTACAGTGTTGTTTTATGGTTGTTGCCTATGCATTTTCCAAAATGCCAGTTTTCAATTTGTAATGTAATCTATTTGCTCTGTTTTATTACATTTTTTAAATATAAATTGTATCTAATTCATTTCACTTTGTCATTTAATTATTCTGACAGAGGGCCTGTTCTTGACCTCTTGGTGCGGGCCTTCTTGGCCGGGGCAGCGGAGGGGCCTGTGTTGGGGTTAGGAGCGGTGCGTTTGGCCCTCTGACGGTGCTGGAGCTTACACTGGGTCCCTCTAGGACAGGAGCCACTACTGGAGAAGTCTGGACACACCAGGGTGTGCTTCTTCTTACACTGGAGGAGAGGACAGACCAATACCACT
The DNA here is from genome assembly GCF_036934945.1 of Oncorhynchus masou masou. NCBI lineage: Eukaryota > Metazoa > Chordata > Actinopteri > Salmoniformes > Salmonidae > Oncorhynchus > Oncorhynchus masou. The sequence goes on along the minus strand of NC_088226.1, from coordinate 37,390,156 downwards.
TATTATATGAAACACACAGGAGGTTAACATACCCCGAGAAGACAGTTTGAGACTGCTCTGTTAGTTACTACACGGAGTGTAAAAAACAAGTTGTTTACTTCCTACTTCCTAATATTGAGTTAAACCCCCTTTTGCCCTCAGAAAAACCTCAATTCCTTGGGGCATGGACTCTACAAGGTGTTAAAAGCATTCCATGGGGATGCTGGCCCATGTTGACTCCAATACTTCCCACAGCTGTGTGAAGTTGGCTGGATGTCCTTTGGGTGGTGGACCATTCTTGAAACCCAGCAGCGTTGCAGTTCTTGACACACTCAAACCGGTGTGCCTGGTACCTACCACCATACCCGTTCAAAGGCACTTAAATATTTTGTCTTGCCCATTGACCCTCTGAATTGCACAGATGTACAATCAATGTTTCAATTGTCTCAAGGATTAAAAATCCTTCTCTGACAGTCTCCTCCCCTTCATCTACACTGATTGAAGTGGATTTAACAGGTGACATCAATAAGCTTTCACCTGGATTCACCTGGTCAGTCTGTCATGTTCCTAATGTTTTGAACGTGGTCATCTTAAGAGCACTGTGTGTGCCTGAGTGAGTATACAGATGAAGGTCTGGTGAGAGTGTATGTGACAGTGAGAGTGTATGTGACAGTGAGAGTGTGTGTGACAGTGAGAGTGTGTGTGACAGTGAGAGTGTGTGTGACAGTGAGAGTGTGTGTGACAGTGTAATATGGGCGTAAATTGGTAACTTCATTCTGAGGGAGATTTGATCCCTCCCACCTGTCAGAAAAGCTAATTATACTCACTATGGGGTGCGAGTCGTGTTTGTGTGCATCTGGTGTGTGGGGGGCAGCCTGGAGCAGGTTGGTCCAGAAATAGAGTGAGGGTGGGGGTAAGGGGTATGCGTGTGTGTTAGGGGTGGGGGTCTGTTTCCAGGAACAGTTTGGACTCTAGTTCACCCCATGGTCCCCTCAGCCATGAACCAGTCTGGGTACCCCTCTCCTCTCCCCGAAGAGGCCCCTCTCTCTCCGCTATACCCCCAACCCCTCACTATAGCCAGTACCACTAACTCCCAAACTCAGACCCCCTGCCCTTCTCACACCCATGTTCCTGCACCCTAGGGGTCAGATTAGTGTAGGTCTTAGACTTATCTCGCTTTTCTGAGGCGGCAAACCAAAACACTCACAAAGTCACACCGTAATGCTATATGTTTTCATGCCCTAACGTAAACATCGTCCGGACTACAGGAAAAGGAGCACCGAGCATGTCCCCATTCTCATCGATGGGGCTGTAGTGGAGCAGGTTGAGAGCTTAAAATTCCTTGGTGTCCACATCAACAACAAACTAGATTGGTCCAAACACACCAAGACAGTCGTGAAGAGGGCATGACAAAGCCTATTCCCCCTCAGGAAACTAAAAAGATTTGGCATGGGTCCTGAGATCCTCAAAAGGTTCTACAGCTGCAACATCGAGAGCATCCTGACTGGTTGCATCACTGCCTGGTACGGCAATTGCTCGGCCTCCGAATGCAAGGTACTTCAGAGGGTAGTGCGTACGGCCCAGTATATCACTGGTGCTAAGCTGCCAGCCATCCAGGACCTCTACACCAGGCGGTGTCAGAGGAAGGCCCTAAAAATTGTCAAAGACCCCAGCCACCCCAGTCATAGACTGTGCTCTCTACTACCGCATGGCAAGCGGTACCGGAGTGCCAAGTCTCGGACAAAAAGTCTTCTCAACAGTTTTTACCCCCAAGCCATAAGACTCCTGAAAACCCGGACTATTTGCATTGTGTGCCGCCCCCGCTCATTGGCTAACCGGGCTATTTGCATTGTGTGCCCCCCCCGCTCATTGGCTAACCGGGCTATCTGCATTGTGTGCCGCCCCCGCTCATTGGCTAACCGGGCTATTTGCATTGTGTGCCCCCCGCTCATTGGCTAACCGGGCTATCTGCATTGTGTGCCGCCCCCGCTCATTGGCTAACCGGGCTATTTGCATTGTGTGCCCCCCCCGCTCATTGGCTAACCGGGCTATCTGCATTGTGTGCCGCCCCCGCTCATTGGCTAACCGGGCTATTTGCATTGTGTGCCCCCCGCTCATTGGCTAACCGGGCTATCTGCATTGTGTGCCGCCCCGCTCATTGGCTAACCGGACTATTTGCATTGTGTGCCCCCCCCGCTCATTGGCTAACCGGGCTATCTGCATTGTGTGCCGCCCCCGCTCATTGGCTAACCGGGCTATTTGCATTGTGTGCCCCCCCCGCTCATTGGCTAACCGGGCTATCTGCATTGTGTGCCGCCCCTGCTCATTGGCTAACCGGGCTATCTGCATTGTGTCCCACCACCCGCCAACCCCTCTTTTTGCGCTTCTGCTACTCTCTGTTCATCATATATGCATAGTCACTTTAACCATACCTACATGTACATACTACCCCAATAAGCCTAACTAAAAGGTGTCTGTATAAAGCCTTGCTACTCTTTTTTTCAAATGTCTTTCTACTGTTGTTATATTTCTTTACTTACCTACAAACACACATTTTTTGGGGCACCATTGGTTAGAGCCTGTAAGTAAGCATTTCACTGTAAGGTTTACACCTGTTGTATTCGGCGCACGTGACAAACTTTGATTTGATCGCCAAATTTAGCAAAGCCTGTGTCTCTTATGGTATCAGTCTGTTATAATTCAAGAGTCTGAGAGCAGAGGTGCAGATTGAAGACGCTTTACATTGTTTTTAACCAATCCAACCAAGATGTGCCCAGGGGTTAGAGTGGTCGTTTCTAGACCAGGGAATGGGACCATACAAAGACTTCCAACTGTATTTACAGCCCTTCTCCAACTGTCACGACTTCCGCCGAAGTCGGTCCCTCTCCTTGTCCGGGCGGTGTTCGGCGGTCGACGTCACCGGCCTTCTAGACATCACTGATCCATTTTTCATTTTCCATTGGTTTTGTCTTGTCTTCCTTCACACCCGGTTCCAATCCCATCAATTACATGTTGTGTATTTAACCCTCTGTTTCCCCTCATGTCCTTGTCGGAGATTGTTTGATTGTATGTGATGTGCTATTTAGTGTTGGTGTGCGACGGGTTTTTTGTACCCACTTTTGTTATTTTGTACATTTTGGTTTTTTGGAGTTTTGTCAGCATTTATTAAACGACTCCATTTATACCAAGTTTGTTCTCCTGCGCCTGACTTCCCTGCCACCAACACGCACCCCTTACACCAGCGTAAGGAGAGGGAAAACTGAGCCAAATGCCAAATCTACTAAGATTCAACTGCCAGCAGTCAAATACATTCTCATTTTCATAAAACACTGAAAAGGGAGCGAGAGCCAAGAAACGGAAGATAAAAAAAGTGAAAGCGGACAGAACATCTTCATTCCACACCAAGTTAATCATTTTCCACTTGATTTAAGAAATGCTGGGACGTCTTAGGTCTATTAGAAGAGCTCTCTCTCCACTGCGTTCCAAACCAGGACGAGTCAGCACATTTACCATTACAGGGATGGAAGGAGGGAGGGGTAGAAGACAGGGGCAAAGAGGGAGGGAGGTAGAGGAGAGGGAAACGGAAGGGGGGTGGATTGGGGTTCAAAGGAGAGGAAGGGAAGTTGAAAGAGTGGTGGAGATGGAGAAACAAGAGAAAGGTGGGCGATCAAGAGAATGAGAGAAGGCGAAAGGGACCAAGAGGGTCCAAATTGGATAAAACGAGAGAGACAGGCGCTAAAGAGTAGAAAAGGGGGAGAAGGTAGTGATGGGGGGGACAGATAGAAAAGAGAGAGGGAGGGAGGGATAGTGAGCGCGAGACAAAGCGAGAGATGGAACGAGAAAAGAGGATGGAGATGGAAGCGGGGGTTAACCCCTGAACTGCTGGAGTGTCTGCCTGCCTGCCCCATAGTGCCATCCTCAGCACTTCCTCCATCTGTAATTACTGCCTGCTATCCCTCCCACAGCCACCAGCTAGCAAGCACAAACGCGAGCACACACACACACACACACACACACCTAAGCACTTCAGCTAATAGAATAAATATGAATGCCCTTTGGTTTTATATATCCTCATGCTATATATAAATGAGGCCTGACAGTGTGAAAAAGCATGTGCTACACAGACACTCATAAACAACAACTGAGAGGATTATAGGAGGGAGGGGATAGATGAACAGATATATATGATTGGTAGGGACAGAGACAGACGGAAAGAGAGGACAGGAGGGGTACTAGCGGTGAATGTGGAAACAGAGAGTGTATGGGAACTCTACATTTTTTGGGGGGGGTGTCTGTGTGGCCGTGCACTGTTACCCTCTGGTCCTCAATGTGTCACTCAGACACTAGAGTTATGTCACTATTGACAAGCCCTCACTCTCAACAGCTGTCCCCTCCATACCCAGCGCTGTTTTGGAGGACAGTTCATATGTTTGTGTGAAGAGTATGTCCACGAGGGTGTGTCCAGTGGTGTAGCGGTGCCGGGAGAAGTGGGTATACACTCATTTTGCCAAACATTTTGCCAAACATTTCCCAAACGGTCCACAAAGGAAAGGTTCACTTTGTGAAAAATGATTTGAGAAACAGCGACATACACTCTGAATGACCTAAAATGACACATCCCATTTTGGTCTTTCAAAGTCAGGCCAAACCAAGCTGCACTGTGCAAGTAGTCTAATAGTAGGCCTACTTTTGAAACATATAAATGAGGCTGTCAACTGAGTCAGAAATTCACAGGTTTGTTTTTTCTGTTCAGGTTTTGGCTCTCAAAGTCACACTTTTTAAAAATAGAAAACAACCAAATTGGATGTTCTAAGTACACAACACTGCTTAAACCACACAAGGATGTTTGAGTGTAGTTACCCTTTAATATATGTGTTTGGTTAGTGGTGTTTCTGTAGCACATGAGATGGAGTTTTCCATCACGGTCCATGAAATCGCTCGCATGTGTGGTGTGTATTTTAGAACTGTGTTTTCCTGCAAATTGCATTTTGGAACATTCTAGGCCAACTGCCGTGTGCACATTGCTGTGCTGAAAATGTGAAAAGACAATAGTTTCTGGCGTAAACCTACCACGACACTACTTTGATACGCATTCGGTGGATTAATACATTCGTTTATACAACGGATGGGTCTAATCCTGAATGTTAATTGATTACAAGCGCACTGCAGCCGGTGTCTATTCCACAAATTACCAACGATTAAATCTATGACATTAAAATGCCTACTCACTCTGTTCAATCTGACTGCGCAATCCACTGTCTCATCAGCCCAGGCAGGGAAGTTATAAACTTGATCTCTACTATAAAAAGCATCTAGGCATTATCTCACATTTTTGGAATAACATTTGAGTTTTCTCACAGCGGAGATAAACCACGTAGTCTGTCTCTCTGACATTTGCAACAATGTTTCAATATTCAAATTCGATCTCCAACTGTCCCATAGTAATGAACGTGTAGGGATCAGGAGAAATGTCAATTGAAAAAAGGTATTTTCAGCTTCCGTTTGAAGTATTTGTGTTAGCTATGTTGTTGGCTAGCTCCTCTGAACAACAGTGTCATAACAAGAGAGCACATTTTCTACGCCAGGCGAAATCGTGCCTCATTAGCTCATTGTTATGGATATATCCAAATAAATGTCACTTGAAAACAGCTTAAACAAATGCAGATGCTGTTGTTATTCTGTCTGCACTGATTGACGCGACTGTAAGTTAACCGTAGTTGGCTAGCTAGCAAGCGAGGGATAAGGAACATTTAGAACGAACGACTGGGTCGTGTCCATTTATACAGAACAAAAAGACTGAACGACTGGGTCCCGTCTCTGGCAACCGAACCAATAGAACGAACGACCAGCCGGCTTGGGTAGCCCCCCTACAGTAGATTTGTTTCGGGACTGTATCTTGTGGAAGGATGAACGCATTCATCAAAATAACGTTTTTAATGAAAATATGTCAATCGTTATTTGAATATGTTGGTAACCCGTCGTGTAAAAGTAATAATGCCCCTCGAAGGGACTTCGCCTCGGGCCAAACAACATCCGTGCCAATCTATCCTCCAAACACCGGCTTCTCGGGCATATATCACTTAAATACGCAATGCCCACCGAGTGGGTAAACGGCGTATACCCTCCACCACACCACTGGGTATATCTACCTTCTCTACCATAGGTCATCAGATCATGATAAAGAGAAAGAGATAATGCTTGTGTCTGTCCCCATGCGTGTGTGACTGACTGACTGTGTGTACGTGTGTGTGAAAGAGTATCTGTGTCTGAGAGAGAGAGAGAAGGTGTATGTGAGTGTTTGTGTACATACATGTGTGTGGGACTGACTGACTGATTGTGTGTGTGTGTGTGTGTGTGTGTGTATTCTTAAGAGTGTGTCATACCTTCTCTCCCTGAGGGCAGTATCCCCTGATGAAGTCCTGGCACAAAGCAGCCTTGCGGGACACATAGACATGGCTGTAGGGACAGCTACTGTTGTTACATATACCCTTCAGGAAGTACGAACACACAGGCATCTAGAGAGAGAGAAGTTGTTGTTACCAATCTCTGCTTGGCAATTTCTCCATACAAATGTCACACCAATAAAGCATTTTCAATGGCATTGAACATTTAATTGAGAGAGGGAACGAGAGAGGCAAGACAGAAAGAGAAAGAAAGTCCATTCACAGCATACTAGAGAAAACACAGTCAGATGTAGAGTTAAAGTCAACAAGCCAATCCACCATTCAAATAGGTCCCGCCTTCTACAATCTGTCACTGCCTCTGCTGTTAAATGGCCTTAATTGCAGTTGACAGAGAAAGAGAGAGAGTGTGTGTGTGTGTGCGCGTGACAACCTGCATGCAGGTGTGAAATGTCCTCTTGTGTGTGAGTAAGGTACGCTGTGTAAGAGTGGTGCAGGCCAGTCTAAATATACACCATGTAGAGAGAGGTGCGAGACAGAGAGCAAGGGAAAAGGAGCTAGGAGAGGGAGAGCTATACGGAGAGGGCCGGGGGGGGGGAGGGGGGGGGCAATGAGAGAATCAGGGCGGCTCGTTGGGATGGGATCAGTTTTACCTAATTAACTGCTACAGAAATATTTATCCAGGCCGCAGCTTGTCCAGCGAGCTATCATGATGCGTTTATGTGCTGGCTGTGTGTACGAGTTACGGTCGCCAGGGCCTGAGGGGGTAGGAAGGGGGGACGGGCGGAGGTGGGGGGTACAGTACAGAGGGTCTAGTTTCAGGAGTTATTTCTGGGGGGGTTACAGGATTGGGGCTCCTCGTCTATCCCCAGTCCCTACTAGTATGCGTGCGTATTGGGTTGCGAGGCTGGACAGGACACCTGTCTGTGGGTTGTTTGTCTAAAGAAAAACATCTTTCCCTGTCCAGTGTAACCACTTTCCTTTACCCTATACGGACTGGCCTCGTTAAACACCTAGTTAAACTCCACTACATGACCCTATTCTGTGCTATGGGGCCAGATAAACAAATGAGACATTTTAACTACACTCATTACTATGCAACTATGTAATTAGTAGCTATGAAGCAGAATTAATAATCAAAGATGAACCATTGTGTTGACTGTTGGTAGTACTAAACATGTGATTATTATATTTTAGTTTGTACTCTTTCTCTGTTAGAGAGGGAGTCGTTTAACAGAAGTTAAAGATGCAGCCAATGATCTATACTGAGCAAATATATAAACGCAACATGTACAGTGTTGGTCCCATGTTTCATGAGCTGAAATAAAATATTTTCCATATGCACAAAAAGCTTAATTCTCCAGTATGTTGTGCACACATTTGTTTACATCCCTGTTAGTGAGCATTTCTCCATTGCCAAGATAATCCATCCACCTGACAAGTGTGGCATATCAAGAAGCTGATTAAACAGCATGATCATTACACAGGTGCACCTTGTGCTGGGGGGGGGCAATAAAAGGCCAATCTAAAATGTGCAGTTTGTCACACAACACAATGCCACAGATGTCTCAAGTTTTGAGGGAGCATGCAATTGGCATGGTACCAATTGGCACCAACTTTAAACAGTTTTAGAAATAAGAGTCATACTTCTGACCTATTTGTGATTTATCCAGTTCAGGTGTGTGTGTATGTGTCTCAGACCTTTAACATATTGGGTATGTGTAACCAGCTGTGTGTAGGTGTGTCTTCTAGTTGATTAAGGGGTTGTGTACTCATGCCATACTCTCTGTACCCATGCCTATTAAGGTGTACGTGTTCAGGTGTAAACCATGTTGGGACATCTGAGACCTGGGATAGGGACCACCATTTTGGTCATGATACCCCCATCGCCCGTACCACCGACTCCTTTCAACATGCACCCCCCTAACCATAGAATCAGGTCACGTCTCTGAGTGTGTACACTACCAGTGGGAGTGTGTGTGTGTGTATATCTTAATACTGCCAGTGAGAGCACAGAGACAGGAGCTGTGCCAATCGAGTGAATGAGGACTCTAGCTGTATCTCTATACACCAACCATAACTCTAAAAACCACATATTGTATGTGACATGTCTCCATATCTATGTCTGGTTGGTAAACTAATAGTCGGTCCTAATGCAATCTCTTTCCCTACCCCCTAGCATTAATCCTTCAATGTTTGCAGATCTGTACGTGTGTGAGACACCATATTCTCACCTCCTCCCTGGCTATATACCTGACGGGGGCAAACGCTAACTGACTAACTACACAGTACACTCCAGCCCAGCTGGTGTGAGAGAGACATTGTCGTTTCACATACTCTCACCTCAAGGATGGTGTGTGTGTGTGTGTGTGTGTGTGTGTGTGTGTGTGTGTGTGTCACATAGTTTCACCTTCTCCTTGGCCACCTTATGGGAGAATGGACAGGTCCCACCTGTCTGCTTACAGGTACCCCTCAGGAACCTGCAGGAACCAATGGGAAGAGTCATCAGATCACAGAGCAGCCAATCAGAGAGCCCACACAGTCTGTACAGGTGGTTTTGAGGAGATCTGTGCATGTTAGGTGTGGGTGTGTGTGTTACCTGGTACAGACGGCCACCTTATCAGGATCGTGGATGTAAGGGCAGGTGTTGCCACGGTTACACTTGCCAAAGCGGTTGTAGTACATACAGTACTGCTTCTGGGACTTCTTCTGACGAGCATGCCTGATGATGGCTAGACTCCTCTGAACCGCACGACTGGAAGACAGAACACACACAATCAAGAAAACATAGAGTTGTGCAATTATGTACAGGTAGCAGAGGGTGTGTGTGTGTACTAAAGTGCTTACCTAGCCACAAAACGAGTGCTGGAGGGCCGGATGAGAGTGCTAGAGGTGGTGTGGGAGACTTCCTGTGGACTGGACAACCGCACTGTTTGGGGAAAATAGAGAATGAGAAAAAAAAAGAAACCGCCTCTATAAAGACTAAACATGAAAAAAAATGGGGTATTATGGCGTTATTAATACACCACTGCGACTGACATTTTGTGTGAGTGTTTGTGTGTGGACACGCGTGCATGTCCATGTCTGTGTTTACACTGCAGTCGTAGCAGTTTTATTACATTGCATGTAGGCCGTACTTGCCAGCTAAGAGCGGAATTACTTACACAGCACATGCAAGTAATTAAACAGGTAAATTAAAGCCGTTCAAAATCAGGTTGTCTACTGAAGCAGTTTGTTCTCATAGCGTCAACGGCCTGAGCGGTGGAAGGAAATAGCACAGTCACAGGGATGAAGCGTAACGGTCACAGCCAGGAGGGAGTCGTCGGGCGAGGATCAGACAATTTCGGAAGCCGTTGTTTAGCAGCGCACCTCGCCGTGCCCGACACAGACAGCCATTTGTAGCATAGCCGCTTGACTTTGTAGCCACTCCTCCACTACCAACAAGTAGCACCCACCTGGGTGATGCCCCGGCAGCCTCTGGCACCAGAAAGCTCACCACTCATCAGTAGCCTATTACAGTCTTTAAGCCTCGGTCATCACTGCAAGCCATTTCCACTGTGTGCCCAGGCAGATATGATGCAATGACTTGACAGCTATAATTTAATGTTTTAAACTGACATAGTTGTACGTCTTTGCCATGCTTTCTGTATTTCAAATTACACTAAACCAAAATATAAATGCATCATGTAAAGTGTTGGTCCCATCTTCCATGAGCTGAAAGAAAAGATCCCAAAAATGTCCTAACACAAAAATAAAAATATCTCAAATGTTGTGCACAATTCTTTTGACATCCCTGTCAGTGAGCATTTCTCTTTTGCCAAGATACGCCACACCTGTCAGGTGGATGGATTATCAAGAAGCTGATTAAACAGCATGATCATTACACAGTTGCACCGTGTGCTGGGGACAATAAAAGGCCACTCTAAAATGTGCAGTTTTGTCACACAACACAATGCCACAGATGTCTCAAGTTGAGGGAGTGTGCAATTGGCATGCTGACTGCAGGAATATCCACCAGAGCTGTTGCCAGAGAATTGAATGGACATTTACAGTGCCTTGCAAAAGTATTCACCCCCTTGGTGTTTTGTTTTATAACCTGTTGTTGCATTACAACCCGTAATTTAAATGGATTTTTATGAGGATTTCATGTAATGGACATACACAAAATAGTCAAAATTGGTGAAATGAAATAACGACCTGTTTCAAAATAGAAAATAGAAAACCCACAAAAAAACGGAAAAGTGGTGCGTGCATATGTATTCACCCCTTTGCTATGAAGCCCCTAAATAAGATATGGTGCAACCAATTACCTTCAGAAGTGACAGAATTAGTTAAATAAATTCCACCTGTGTGCAATCTAAGTGTCACATGATCTCAGTATATATACTGTTCTGAAAGGACCCAGAGTCTGCAACACCACTAAGCAAGGAGCACAACCAAGGAGCTCTCCAAACAGGTCAGGGACAAAGTTGTGGAGAAGTACAGATCAAGTACAGATCAGGGTTGGATTATAAAAAAATATCTGAAACTTTGAACATCCCACGGAGCACCATTAAATCCATTATTAAAAAATGGAAAGAATATGGCACCACAACAACCCTGCCGAGAGAGGGCCGCCCACCGAAACTCACGGACCAGGCAAGGAGGGCATTAATCAGAGAGGCAACAAAGAGACCAGAGATAACCTTGAAGGAGCTGCAAAGCTCCACAGCAAAGATTGGAGTATCTGTCCATAGGACCACTTTAAGCCATACACTCCATAGAGCTGGGCTTTACGGAAGAGTGGCCAGAAAAAAAGCCATTGCTTAAAGAAAAGAATAAGCAAACACGTTTGGTGTTCGCCAAAAGGCATGTGGGAAATGCCCCAAACATATGGAAGAAGGTACTCTGGTCAGATGACACAAAAATAAGGTTTTTGGCCATCAAGGAAAATGCTATGTCTGGCGCAAACCCAACACCTCTCAACACCCGAGAGAACACCATCCCCACAGTGAAGCATGGTGGTGGCAGCATCATGCTGTGGGGATGTTTTTCATTAGCAGGGACTGGGAAACTGGTCAGAATTGAAGGAATGATGGATGGTGCTAAATACAGGGAAATTCTTGAGGGAAACCTGTATTAGTCTTCCAGAGGTTTGAGACTGGGATGGATTCCAGCAGGACAATGACCCTAAGCATAGTGCTAAAACAACACTTGAGTGGTATAAGGGGAAACATTTAGATGTCTTGGAAAGGCCCATACTTCAATCCAGTTGAGAATAGGTGGCATGACTTAAAGATTGCTGTACACAAGCAGAACCCATCAAACTTGAGGGAGCTGGAACAGTTATTGCCTTGAAGAATGGGCAAAAATCCCAACTGGCGAGATGTGCCAAGCTCACAAAGACACCCCAAGAGACTTGCAGCTGTAATTGCTGCAAAATGTGGCTCTACAAAGTATCGACTTTTGGGGGGGGTGAATAGTTATGCATGCTCAAGTTCTGTTTTTTTTGTCTTATTTCTTGTTTGTTTCAGAATTAAAAATATTTTGCATCTTCAAAGTGGGAGGCATATTGTGTAAATCAAATGATGCAACCCCCCCGAAAATCCATTTTAATTCCAGGTTGTAAGGCAACAAAATAGGAGAAATGCCAAGGGGGTGAATACTTTCACAAGCCACTGTATCTTCCATAACCTGACTTCAATGTCCTTTTAGAGAATTTGGCAGAAGTCCAAGTGGTCTCACAACCACGCCAGCCCAGGACCTCCAGATCCGGCTTCTTATTCTGCAGGATTTATGTGAGACCAACCACCCGGACAGCTGATGAACAGATGCATATCTGTATTCCCAGTCATGTGAAATCCATAGATTAGGGCCTGATGAATTTATTTCAATTGACTGATTTCCTTAAATGAACTGTAACTTTGAAATTGTTGCATTTATATTTTTGTTCAGTGTCATATTTTCTGTGATTTTATTAAGCAGTGAGGAGAATAGAAAGGAGCCTGAGTGAACCGGCAGTGTATTGTATGTATATATATATGGTTATCTGTATAATAAAGCTAATATATATATATATATATATATATATATATATATATATATATATATATATATATATATATATATATATATATATATATATTAGCTTTATTGTACAGATAACCAGATTTTTTGCATACGCTTCTGTTCTTCATCCCCAAAACTACCACTGGTGTGCGTGGCCAAAGAGCTCTATTTTCATGTCATCTTACCATAGCTAGAACCCTCTGCAAAGGGTTCTAAGTAGAAACCTCTGCAATGGGTTCTAGGTAGAAAACTGCAAAGGGTTCTAGGTAAAATAAAAATAAAACTCTGCAAAGGGATCTACCTAGCACCAAAAACGGTTCCCCTATGGGGACAAGCCGACGAACACTATATGGTTCCACTATATGGTTTTCTAAGAGTGTACCGGAGACCTGATAGCTCTCCAAGCCTATAGTTTTTGGAGGGAGTGAGGGAAGGAAGCAGGGAACGAGATATGGGTATGGTGGAAAAGAGGGGGGAGGTAAGGTAAGGAGGCTTGATACCTAGCCAAGTCTCTAATTTTGGAATATTTCAGATGTAAAATATATCCTCTTCATCAGTGTGTGTTCCTGTGATCTTGGCACTATGATGGGAGGCCACTGGCAGATGACCAGGAAAATAAGACGTGTAATCTCAGCTAACTGGACTGGTGAGATCTGAAATTATAACCGCTGTTGTGGTGGACACTGAAGGCATTTTCAGAGCATGCTGGAATGTGGTGTTGTGGAGAGTGGGTGTGTGAAAATGGCACTTCTGTGTGTGTGTGTGTGTGTGTGTGTGTGTGTGTGTGTGTGTGTGTGTATATCAGGAAGCGAGTCACAAGCTGCAGGAACAGAAGGGAACTCTTCAAATCCAGCCACATATTTTGGCAGAGAGAGCGAGAGAGGGTAAGAGAGAGAGACTGTAAATCAAAGAAAGAGAGAGGGAGAGAAAGAAAGACCAAGTCTGTATGTGACAGAGGGAGGAGAGAGACCCCTTACGAAAACCCACATGATTTTCACGTGATCGCGTGTGCTTTTACGTGACGTTAATGCGATAACGCGTGACAACATGGTGAGCACGTGTGAAATAAATGTAACACGGGGATGAAACATTTCAACATGTGATGACATGAAACAATACGTGACAACATTTGAGCACAAGGGAAAACCCTAGGGCTGTGACGGTAATTGAATGAATAACCGTGTAATTGACAGTTATGGAATAGGCCAATATCCATTTTAGGATAATTTTTTCTTAACTTTATTTTCACGGAGATCATCCATACCTAATAATGTAAGTGTTTACTAATGATTACAAGTCATTGTTTTGCTAACTTAGTCTGTCAATTAAACATTCTATATCTCCTCTTCTTTCCAATTGACCTTTGATGCGCAAGCAGCTAATCCGCAAAATGCGCTGGGATGTAGAGCACGTTTTAATTGCTTGCTAGTAAATAATTACATCCATCTTCTTTAAAAAATAAGGTTGGATGTGTCTGACCATTCATTAATTATTCAACAGCAGATGACAAGGTTTTTCTGGCTCTGAGGCCTATACAGTGGGGCAAGAAAGTATTTAAGTGGGAGAACTTGCACAATTGGTGGCTGACTAAATACTTTTTTGCCCCACTGTATATGCGCTAATGTTGTGTCAAATGGACAATGCGCCAATCCTCTCCAATTTGGCATGGTATAATTTGATACAGAATCTCTTCTTAATTTATAGACTAATCAACGCTGATCAGGCCGGTCCTGGTTGATATGCCTCCATAGCTCGAGGCCCCAAAAATTGCCGCCCTCCTATACCCGCAAAGTAGAATAGCCATCTAGGCTACAGTGTCGGCCGGAAATTCACTTTTAAGAGTGCCCATGTGGTAGCGTACCGTTCGCAAAACAGGCAATTTACTGTTAATCCCTGTCACTCGGTTACATGCATTTATGTTAATGCATGTATTAATTACAGTAATTTATTGTTCTCATTCTCAGAGTGGAAACGTTGTTTGCAGAGTTCCCAACCTTTTTGGTTTATTTTGGTTTACTTCTTACCATCATGTAAGCGCTTCATGAGAGCAATGAGAATGTGTCTGGTTTTTCTGTCCTGTTACTGGTGACGGAGCGCGTGTCTGATCACGCATATTAGTACCTGGCCTGCTTCAAATCCCAAATGTAGGAATGTTCCCAGCTGGGCTTCTCACTCATTTTTTCTTTACCTCACATAGTAAGTCCACAAAGTCATTTTTATTTTGTTTTACAACAATTCAAATTATTATAGTTCCTTACAGATTTTAGAAAATTAGTTCTAACACTCACCCCATCGATAATCAGTGTCGCTGATAGATATGCTATGGACATGGTGCTTGTATTTGTTTCTATTTTAAATATTGTCAATTTCATCTTCATACTATAGCATACAGTTGAAGTCGGAAGTTTAGATACACCTTAGCCAAATACATTTAAACTCAGTTTTTCACAATTCCTGACATTTAATCCTAGTAAAAATTTACTGTTTTAGGTCAGTTAGAATCACCACTTTATTTTAAGAATGTGAAATGTCAGAATAATAGTAGAGAGAATTATTTATTTAAGCTTTTATTTCTTTCATCACATTCCCAGTGGGTCAGAAGTTTACATTCACTCAATTAGTATTTGGTAACATTGCCTTGCATTTGTTTAACTTGGGTCAAATGTTTCGGGTAGCCTTCCACAAACTTCCCACAATAATTTGGGTGAATTTTGGCCCATTCCTCCTGACAGAGCTGGTGTAACTGAGTCAGGTTTGTAGGCCTCCTTGCTCGCACATGCTTTTTCAGTTCTGCCCACACATTTTTAATAGGACTGAGGTCAGGGCTTTGTGATGGCCACTCTAATACCTTGACTTTGTTGTCTTTAAGCCATTTTGCCACAACTTTGGAAGTATGCTTGGGGTCATTGTCCATTTGAAGACCCATTTGCGACCAAGATGTAAATTCTTGACTGATGTCTTGAGATATTGCTTCAATATATCCACATATTTTCCACCCTCATGATGCCATCTATTTTGTGAAGTGCACCAGTCCCTCCTGCAGCAAAGCACCCCAACAACATGATGCTACCACCCCCGTGCTTCACGGTTGGGATGGTGTTCTTCGACTTGCAAGCCTCCCCCTTTTTCCTCCAAGCATAACGATGGTCATTATGGCCAAACAGTTCTATTTTTGTTTCATCAGACGAGAGGACATTTCTCCAAAAAGTACGATCTTTGTCCCCATGTGCAGTGGCAAACCGTAGTCAGGTTTTCTATGGCGGGTTTGGAGCAGTGGTTTCTTCCTTGCTGAGTGGCCTTTCAGGTTATGTTGATATAGGACTCGTTTTACTGTGGATATAGATACTTCTGTACCTGTTTCCACCAGCATCTTCACAAGGTCCATTGCTGTTGTTCTGGGATTGATTTGCACTTATCGCACCAAAATACGTTCATCTCTAGGAGACAGAAGGCGTCTCCTTCCTGAGCGGTATGACGGCTACGTGGCGCAATGGTGTTTATACCTGTGTACTATTGTTTGTACAGATAAACGTGGTACCTTCAGGTGTTTGGAAATTGCTCCAAAGGATGAACCAGACTTGTGGAGGTCTACAATTGTTTTTCTGAGGTCTTGGCTGATTTTGTTTGATTTTCCAATGATGCCAAGCAAAGAGGCACTATGTTTGAAGGTAAGCCTTGAAATAGATCCACATGTACACCTCGAATTGATTCAAATTATGTCAATTAGCATATCAGAAGCTTCTAAAACCATGACATCATTTTCTGGAATTTTCCAAGCTGTTTAAAGGCACAGTTAAATTAGTGTATGTAAACTTCTGACCCATGGAATAGTAGATCTCAGCTTGCTTTTTGACTGTGAAAGTGATCTTGACTCAGAAAAGTTTGGTGACCACTGCATTAAACTCTAACTACTGTTTTAAAATCACCATTGGCCTCATGGTGAAATCCCTGAGCGGTTTCCTTCCTCTCTGGCAACTGAGTTAGGAAGGACGCCTATATCTTTGTAGTGACTGGGTGTATTAAGAGACCATCCAAAGTGTAATTAAAAACTTCAACATGCTCAAAGGGATATTCAATGTCTGCTTTTTTGTTTATCCATCTACCATTTGGAGGCATTGGAAAACCTCCTTGGTCTTTGTGGTCGAATCTGTGTTTGAAATTCAATGCTCGACTGTGGGACCTTCCAGATAATTGTACATGTGGAGTACAGAGATGAGGTAGTCATTCAAAAATCATGTTAAACACTATTATTGCATACAGAGTGAGTCATTGCAACTTATTGTGACTTGTTAAGCACATTTTTACTCCTGAACTTATTTAGACATGCTATAACAAAGGGTTGAATACTTATTGACTTAAGACATTTCAGCTTTTAATTTTTCATTAATTTGTAAAAACTTCTCAAAACATAATTCCACTTTGACAATGGGTATGTGTGTGTGTGTGTGTGTGGGGGCCAGTGACAAACAATCTAAATGCAATCAATTTTCAATTCAGGCGACAACAAAATGTGACAAATACTTTCTGAAGGCACTGTAAGTGCCTGTGTTACAAAAGAAACATACAATATTTCATTTGTAGCTAGTCACCATTTGAATGTAACACTCACTTCCCTGAAAATGTGTTTTTGGAATGTTTCACACGTGACATTTAGTTTTACCGTAAAGGCGAGGACCAATTCAGGATGTTTGTAAGACTTTCTCAATACATTTGTTCTACCAGTCTCCGGACGTCACATGATGGTCCCAGATGGTCTCAAACCATCCCAAATCATTATAAGTAAAGTTATGAAATGGTGATCTAAAGGTTAGTGGTACGCTGCTCAGCTAAAGTATGACCCCTCCTGGGATTTGAACTCACAACCTCTGGATTTGAGGTGCACTAATCTGCACCCACTTAGCAAAAGACTGCCATCTGCATTGTTATTTGAGTTATAAATTAAACTATTGGTTCATCATTGATTTCATTTACTCATTTCAGCAATTTGAGGGTTTTCTATATAGTCGTCTAATGTTGGCGGGCCATATTATTTTGCTTCAATGTTACTCCCGAATCACTATGAAAAATAAGAGTTTTGAGTTTATTTTTAACAAATTTGAGATTCACTTTGATGTCCAAAGTGTAAGAACACAGAAAAACTCAGTTCAAATACCAGGTGAGGACACGTTGAAAAATAAATATGTATAAATAAACACACACAATGCAGTTATGTACGTATGTCAAAGCGTGTAAAAAAAAATGAAAACGTTGAAAACACTATGTTAAAAGCACAACGTTTTCACGTGTTGTGTCCCAAAACCACGTTTTCACATGTGAAATGTCACATGGAAAGTGTTCCAAAAACATGTTTTCACATGTGAAATGTCACATGGAAAGTGTTCCAAAAACATGTTTTCACATGTGAAATGTCACATGGAAAGTGTTCCAAAAAAACACGCTTTCACAGGATTTTCCACGTGTGATATCATGTGGTTTTTCTGTAAGGGGAGAGAGAGAGAGGGAGAGAGCCAGAGCACGAGAGCGAGAAAGCGATTGAGCAAGCGAGAGATTGAGAGAGCAGCTCAGGGCTGGGTTTAATCTGCGTCGTCCAGTTCTCCCCGCAGCAGCCCCTCCTCCTGTCCCACTGACTGATGACAACTTGATTATTTCAGATGTCTAACACACCTCATACCTCCTATTTCCTCCTCGTCTACCATAGTGCTACTTCGGTGACTGCACACTATCACACCACAAGATACACACTCACTCTGTGGTCTATAACAAGTGCATAACCTTTGCCTACAATGACTGGCACAGTGTACAGTTGAAGTCAGAAGTTTACATAGACCTTAGCCAATTACATTTAAACTCAAACTTTTCACAATTCCTGACATTTAATCCTAGTAAAAAGTCTCTGGTTTAGGTCAGTTAGGATCACCACTTTATTTTAAGAATGTGAAATTTCAGAATAATAGTTGAGAGAATGATTTATTTCAACTTTTATTTCTTTCATCACATTCCCAGTGGGTCAGAAGTTTACATACTCTCAATTAGTTTTTGGTAGCATTGCCTTTAAATTGTTTAACTTGGGTCAAACGTTTTGGGTAGCCTTCCACAAGCTTCCCACAATAAGTTGGGTGAATTTTGGCCCATTCCTCCTGACAGAGCTGGCGTAACTGAGTCAAGTTTGTAGGCCTCCTTGCTCGCACATGCTTTTTCAGTTCTGCCCACAAATGTTGTATGCTATTGAGGTCAGGGATTTGTGATGGCCACTCCAATATCTTGACTTTGTTGTCCTTAAGCCATTTTGCCACAACATTGGAAGTATGCTTGGGGTAATTGTCCACTTGAAAGACCCATTTGAGACCAAGTTTCAACTTCCTGACTGATGTCATGACATGTTGCTTAAATGTATCCAAATAATTTTCTTGCGTCATGATGCCATCTATTTTGTGAAGTACACCAGTCCCTCCTGCAGAAAAGCACGCCCACATGATGCTGCCACCCCCATGCTTCACGGTTGGGATGGTGTCCTTTGGCTTGCAAGCCTCCCTCTTTTTTCTCCAAACATAACGATGGTCATTATGGCCTTGCAGTTCTATTTTTGTTTCATCAGACCAGAGGACAATCTTTGTCCCCATGTGCAGTTGCAAACCGTAGGCTGGCTTTTTTATGGTGGTTTTGGAGTATTGGCTTCTTCCTTACCGAGGTGCCTTTCAGGTTATGTCGATATAGGACTTGTTTTACTGTGGATACAGATAATTTTGTACCTGTTTCCTCCAGCATCTTCACAAGGTCCATTGCTGTTGTTCTGGGATTGATTTGCACTTTTTGTAACAAAGTACGTTCATCTCTAAGAGACAGAATGTGTCTCCTTCCTGAGCGGTATGATGGCTGCATGGTCCCATGGTGTTTATACTTGTGTACTATTGTTTGTACAGATGAATGTGGTACCTTCAGGCATTTGGAAATTGCTCCCAAGGATGAACCAGACTTGTGGAGGTCCACAATTTTTTTTCTGAGGTCTTGGCTGATTTCTTTTCATTTTCCCATGATGTCAAGCAAAGAGGCACTGAGTTTGAAGGTAGGCCTTGAAATACATCCACAGGTACACCTTCAATTGACTCAAATTATGTCAATTAGCCTATCACAAGCTTCTAAAGCCATGACATAATTTTCTGGAATTTTCCAAGCTGTTTAAAGACACAGTCAACTTAGTGTAAGTAAACTTCTTACCCACTGGAAGTGTGATACAGTGAATTATAAGTGAAATAATCTGTCTGTAAACAATTGTTGGAAAAATTACTTGTGTCATGCACAAAGTAGATTTCCTAGCCGACTTGCCAAAACTATAGTTTGTTAAACAAGAAATTTGTGGAGTGGTTGAAAAATGAGTTTTAATGACTCCAACCTAAGAGTATGTAAACTTCCGACTTCAACCACATTTGTAAGGTGTGTGTGTGTGTGTGTGGTACCTGTCCTGTTGATTGGCGCATTGGTTGTCACAGTGCGGGACAGCTTATTGGCTGAGACACTGTAAAGGTTTCCGCCAATCCAGCGCATGCCCAGCCCTCTGCCTCTCCAGTGTTGGGCCGGGGGGTGCCTGTCCTGTCCGGGGGGACGCAGACGACTCTGGAGCACACTCCTGGAGGACACACACAGAGAGACAGAGACAAAGAGACAGAGACACAGACAGACAGACAGACAGAGACACAGAAACACAGAGAGAGAGAGAGAGAGAGAGAGAGAGAGAGAGAGAGAGAGAGACAGAGACAGAGACAGAGACACACAGAGAGAGAGAGAGAGAGAGACAGAGACAGAGAGAGACAGAGAGATAGAGAGACAGAGAGAGACAGAGACAGAGAGAGAGGAGAGAAGAAGCAGAATAGAGTGAGGAGGGAGAAATTGGCAAAGCATTAGGAAAAGCATACATGGATACACAGAACATCTTGCTTGAACAGTTTGACAAGTCCAGGTTTTGGGATGGCATTTTCTATGGGAGGAAACATCATGGTATGATAACTCCTGGAGAACGTAGTACTTGGGCAAAAATATCAATTCGGTATAACCACAAAGTAGTAATGAGCTGAATGTTACTGCTCTTGTAATTTGCTCACTTCCCCACCACATCCACACCCCTTCTCTTTCTGCCTGTCTTTTGCACTCCTCTTCCACTTTATCTCCCCTTCTCATCTCCCTCTTTACGCTTCCCAGTCCTACCCTCCCTCCTCACCTCCCTCTTTCTCTCCCGTGTCACAGCACTCTGTTAAATTGCCGCCCTAATGGAAAGGGCGGCAGTGTGGAAATGGAGAGAATTGAAAAGAGGAGGAAATCAATGAGATAATAGACAGGGCAGGAGGCCAGAGCAGGGAGGGCTGCCCTCGGGTCCTGAAGCAACGCGTGGTGCCGAACAGACACACACAAATGCAGTCGCAATCGCATGCGCGCGCACACACACACACACACACACACACACATACACACATGCCTACAGAATACACACAAATACATAATCACAAAATGACATGCAGAAGCGAAGGAAGTCACCCTCTGTTCTATGTGTGTGTAACTGTGTGTGTGTAACTGTGTGTGTGTGTGTGTGTGTGTGTGTGGGAGGGGGGAGGGGGGGGCAGGGGTTATGGCAATAAATTGTACTGGCCTGTCACTTTTATTTGGGTTGGATTGGGACTGGTGTGCAGTGCGCTGGAGGTAATATGCTGCTGTAGTTCAGATGGGCTGGCAATGTGTTTGGAGTCAGAGTTCATGCCTCCCATTGCAGAGAACAGAGCAGGGACCCCAAACACACACATAAACAACTACGCTAAGGTAAACACTCACACACTACAACTACAGTTACACAATAACAGAAAAAGAAACACACACAGAGAATCACACACAAGGACACACAGCCAGCGAGATCGCTAGTTAGCTACCTCTCGCCCTCTCCCGCACCAGGCCATAACTCACCAGCAGAGACACTCAGTTTCACAAATATAAGATCAGTGTGTGCCCTACACAGGGCAACTGGAGCCCAGGGAGCCATAATGGAGGCTAATGTAGGAGCAGTGACTGCCTCCCAGGGAGGCTTTAGCAGGGCCCAACAGCCAGAGGAGCCATCATGGAGGTTAATGTGGATATGACATGAACACTTAACATAGACAGCAGTTAACCCTGACACATGGTGCAGGACTTGGGAGGGGAGAATGGGGGGGGGGACTAGGCACCAGGTGAGGGATTATTGGGGAAAATGGCAATGTGTGTGGTTGAGTGTGTGTGAGCACACAGTATGAAAGAAAGTGTGTTCCTATATCAGAGTGCATCATGAGTGTCTCTCTGTGTGTGTGTGTGTGTGTGTGTGTGTGTGTGTGTGTGTGTGTGTGTGTGTGTGTGTGTGTGTGTGTGTGTGTGTGTGTGTGTGTGTGTGTGTGTGTGTGTGTGTGTGTGTGTGTGTGTGTGTGTGTGTGAATGCGGGTAGTAATGTGAGGTAGGCAGCTGTCTGAATGAGTTTCCCCCTCCAGCACAACATCATTACTGACCATTATACACATTACTTTATGTACCTCATATTACTTCATATTACACCACCACTATTTCCACTACTATCGCCATGTAATCTCCCTATTAATGAGAGAGGGGGAGAGAGAGGAGGAGGGAGGATGGAAAGAGGGTAAAGGGAGGGAGAGAGAGATAGAGAGAATTTTAAAAAGCCCCAAGTGACACAACCGGAGGAGAAGAGAGAGCCATCCCTCTTCTCTTTCCTTATCCCCTCTTCTCTCTCCTTGACCTATTCCTGTGCCGGCCTTGACCCCAAAGCAAGAGATCTGTTATCAAAGGTACTCCAGGCCTGTCCGCCACACAAATCCTCCCCTGCCAGACAGCACGTTCGTTTCAGGGGGAGCATTTTCACCAACACGCCAATATACCACTCTGCTCCCCAGCAGCCCTGGGGGACACATCCTGGCTGCACACACATCATCCCAATCACTATGGTGATTCATTAATGGGACAAACTATGGGGGAGAAGAGAGATTTTGAGCTGTGTGTGTGTGTGTGTGTGTGTGTGTGTGTGTGTGTGTGTGTGTGTGTGTGTGTGTGTGTGTGTGTGTGTGTGTGTGTGTGTGTGTGTGTGTGTGTGTGTGTGTGTGCGTAGTTGTGTGTGTGCGTAGTTGTGAAGGTGAACATTCGCCCCAGTCTGAGATTCTGAGCGTTCTGGAGCAAGTTTTCATCAAGGACCTCAGATCATCTTTCCCTCTATCCTGACTAGTCTCCCAGTCCCTGGCGCTGAAAAACAAACCCACAGCATGATGCTGTCACCACCACGCTTTAACATAGGGATGGTGGCAGATTTCCTCCAGATGTGACGCTTGGCATTCAGGCCAAAGAGTTCAATCTTGGTTTCATCAGACCAGAGAATCTTGTTTCTCATGGTCTGAGAGTCCTTTAGGTCCTTCTGGAAGGTTATCCCATCTACACAAAGGAACTCTGGAGCTCTGTCAGAGTGACCATCGGGTTCTTGGTCACCACCCCGACAAAGGCCCTTCTTCAGAAGAGTCTTGGTGGTTCAAAACTTCTTCCATTTAAGAATGATGAGGCCACTGCATTCTTGGGGACCTTCAATGCTGCAGAAATGTTTTGGTACCATTCCCCAGATCTGTGCCTCGACACAGTCCTGTCTCGGAGCTCTACGGACAATTCATTCAACCTCATGGCTTGCTTTATGCTCTGACATGCACTGTCAACAGTGGGACCTTAAATAAACAGGTGCCTCTGTGCCTTTCCAAATCATGTCCAATCAATAGAATTTACCATAGGTGGACTCCAATAAAGTTGTAGAAAAATTTAAAGGATGATCAATGGAAACCGGATTCACCTGATATACATTTAGAGTCTCATAGCAAAGGGTCTGAATACTTATGTAAATAATTTATTTCTGTGTTTATTTTTAATACATTTGCCAAAAATGTCTAAAACCCTGTTTTTGCTTTTTCATTATGGGGTATTGTGTGCAAATTGATGAGGAAAATCTTTAATTTAATCCATTTTAGTAACAAAATGTGGAAAAAGTCAAGGGGTCCGAATGCACTGTGTATTTACAGCAGGGGTAAGTTGACCCCATGGACCATGATCCCACAGAGCTGTAGGTAGTGAGTCTAGAGGAGGAGAGGAGAGGAGGTGGAAGAGGTGGAGAAAATAGCAGAGAGGAACTCTCTTGTGAGTATATTCTGAGTGTTTGCATGCCTGTGAAATTGTGCGTGTGTGTGTTTGTGTGTACAGCTCTCGCCATGCGCGACACACAGATGAAGGAGAGAGCGATTCAGCACTACTCCTGCCGTTGATGAACGATCAGACTTTTGTTTTGGTGACAGGGAAGAATTTGGGGGTCGCGCGAGTGCTCTGAATAATGCTGCTCTGGCCTGTTTGCTTGCAGCGAAAGCATTAGTAAGCTCATACTGGGGAAACAGCTACCCTTGGAACAGACTGAGCAGCGCAAACAGTCTAGCTCCTTTCTAGAGCGAGGAGAGGAGGACTGCACTCAGCTTACAGCAATGTAGTAACAGTGGTCCTAAACACACTCGTTACGCATTAAGACAATTCAGTCGACACTAATCGTACGAGAGTAAGGAACACCTCTGGGGCAAGACGACATCAAATGAAGACAAGGCAATCAGGAATCTGTCGATGAGAGTGTACGGGTGTCAGAAAGAGGGGGGACTAGAAAAGAGCAAAAGGGAAGTAAAAACATGACCGTTAGAATGGGCCGCGAGTAAGAAGGGATACGTGAGAAAGCGATAGGGGGATAGATATGATAAGTGACGAGTAGAGGAGTAAAACTGCCATATGAACTGGCGTGAAGGAGGGCTGTGTGGAGGAGTGAATGAGGGTGGAAGTGATGGGAGAAAGGAGAGGAGAGCGGAGCAGCCTTTATTGCCGCCTCCCACATCCTGATCAATCGAGGAGCACTAGACGAGATGAGAGACTGTGTGTGTGTGTGTGTGTGTGTGTCACAACAGTAGCTCAAAAACAAACAATCGAGCACCATGAACTCCCAAAGAGAACTGACAAGATGGTAGCGCGTGCAAGAGAGTGAGGCAGGTGGAAAAGAGCTGAGAAGCAGAGATACGGTGATACTGAAAAGGTATGAAAATGAGGTGAGGATGAGAAGAGACGCAATAAGAGGTGAATGGATAGACGGCTGGAGCGAGGGAGGGCTGGAGCGAGGGAGGGCTGGAGCGAGGGAGGGCTGGAGTGAGGGAGGGCTGGAGCGAGGGAGGGCTGGAGCGAGGGAGGGCTGGAGCGAGGGAGGGCTGGAGCGAGGGAGGGCTGGAGCGAGGGAGGGCAGGAGCGAGGGAGGGCTGGAGCGAGGGAGGGCTGGAGCGAGGGAGGGCTGGAGCGAGGGAGGGCTGGAGCGAGGGACGGCTGGAGCGAGGGAGGGGACGGTCATTTATCCTGCGGTGCGCTGCATGTTTTACGGCTTTCTTAATTCAACTCCGGCTACTATTAATGGACTTAATGTTGAGATTATATCTATTTCCTGGTGGCGGGGGCTGGAATACCCCGCCTCCCCCAGCACTCAATCACCCACAATGCCCATTACTGCTGACACCACACTGAGAACCGCGCGGCATGCTGGGTACGGGACAGGTCAGCTCACTTCCCTTGGGTCTGGGTGGGAGACTAACAGAGTAGAGAGAGGGGAGTTAAGGGTGACAGGAGTGCTCAAATAGGTAGAGGTGCCCACTGATCATGTGTGGCTGGCGCTAGACACTCTGTGCCAAGGGCATCAGCCCCATTATGGAAATCAGAATGAACCATATTTACAGGGAGGCTACAGTGAGGCTACATCTTGAGCCTCTCTAAAGCTTTGGGGACACCGAGTGGGGATGATATGAGAAGGCTGAAGAGGTAGGACAGAACTCGGTGTAGGGGGTGAGACGAGACTGCTATAGATGAGCTAGGACTGCTTAGATGGCTTAAGATAGAACTAATAAAAGGTTCAGGGGAGCTAGAGAGAGTCAGACAGATTGAGGTAGTGAGAGGAGTAAGTGGGGGGGGGGTCTTAGGAGAACGTTCTCTCTCCCAGGGGACCTGTCCAGCCCCCCTCTGCCCCCCCAATCTCCAGACTTGGTGATATTTCACAGGATGTCGCGCAGCTCAAATTGAAAATCCCTTGATTAATCAATATTTACTGCAGCGGCTAAATGAATAGTAATAAGTCACCAGAGGCCCGAGCTTCATTCTCAGCCTCATGCAGCCAGTCCCACTGTTTCACCAAGCTCAACCTGAACTACACAAAATGAGACACCACACACAGACATACAACCAAACACACAACACCAAAAAACTCACATAGGGTCAATTAAGATAACTGTGTAAGACATGAAGAACACACAAATCCAAACGGGCATACAGTAACAATCTTCCTGACTTGGGGGGGGGGGGGGAAGAAAGAAAGAAAGAAAGAAAGAAAGAAAGAAAGAAAGAAAGAAAGAAAGAAAGAGAGAGAAGGGTAGAGAGAGAGAGAGAGAGAGAGAGAGACTACTGCATCTCCCCAAGCTGAAATGTAACCATGTGTGGTCCCCTTGTCATGGGAGCCAGTGTGTCTGCATCCCCTCTGAGTCGGTGGACGTCTCACACGGCTACAGACACCTCCAAACACTCGCACACAGCAGGCAGCCACAGCCACAGAGACAAAACGCACACCTGCAGAGCACACCGCACCTCCAACGGAACCCTTCGCGCTGTGAACACAACGGTGTGTGTGTGTCTGTGCGCGTGCCTGCGCGATATGCAACAGCTTGTGATCTCCTCCCGCCACAGCCCATTACTAGGCTTAGGAAAACAGAGTATCATTAAGACACTAAGCCATTTCACAGGCCTATCATATTAGCGGAATAATACATTAACCAACTGCATAAACATATTACCTTTTAACTAGCTGCGCAATAAAACCGTAAGTCTATGATAATAACAATCACAATAAAACATTAACTAACTGTCTAACTGTCCGTCCCACGGTGATGAGGTCATGAATAACACATGAACTTATTGCACGTCGGGCCAATAATGAGATCATCATAGGGATTCATTACCTCTCCCTCCGTCCCCCAGTTATGACCTCATAACCACTTCATATCATCCACTTCGTACCTTCCCCCTCATCTCATTTATATCGTTTACTTTCTAGAATCTCTGTTTTAGCACCGAGCATCTTTCTCACGTCCAGGGAGAAAGGAGGACAGGATGGATAGAATGGATGTGAGGATGAGCGCGGTAAAGACACGAGGAGGGATAAAGAGCGAGGGGTTAAGTTGGAGCCCTGTAAATCACATGTTCATTGAGTGCTTATTAAGTAAATGCATTTAGCTTCATTTCAGTGAATTCCCTCATTCTCAAAATGAAAGGGTGAAAGGCAGAAAGAGAGCAATAAAGACAGAGAGGAAAAGAGAGACGGGAGGTTGTAATGACGTTCGGAGAAGAGCCCCCTCCCTTCTGATGGGTTGTTCTCTGAGATCCCATTGTAAGAGGTGTAAATTCATGCTCAGAGCGTACAGAGCAGAGGACCGGTGTAAACGTTTCATTCCCCGGGTCATCTACTGTGCAAAAATAAGCTCCATAAATTCTCGGGGTCCCTCTCCGCTCCACGCACAGGCTAACACACAACGGCACACCTGTCTGCTACTTTAAAGACAGGCCCTCCTTCCTGGGTTATGGTGCTGCTGAGTGATATGACGAAGGGAGACACACTAAACATAAGAACCATAGTGTGTGTGTGTGTGGGCCTGTGTGTGTTACGTACCATGTGTTACAGAGTGCAGCCTATGTATAAACTGAATCTTTCAAATAGTGGAACACTGTATGCAGTGTGTGTGTGTGTGTGTGTGTGTGTGTGTGTGTGTGTGTGTGTGTGTGTGTGTGTATGCATTACCTGGCCGTATGGATTCTCTTGGCTCTCCAGGAGAGGGCGTGGCTATTGTGGGGTGTGTGCGAGGTGGCTCCGCCCAGGCGCGTCACTATCTTATAGCGCGTCCTGAAAACCCGCTGAGACAATTGGCTATGCATCGACAGAGAGGCGGGACCTGGGGAAGACAGAGGAAGTGATTGACATCAGATTGACAGGTCAAGAATGCAATACAGGGCATGGCATTTGTGCATATGCCCATGCTAACTCATAGGTACAAACTACAACATGTCAATGCACCACTGGGGGATTGGCTGACAAGCCTGGGTTTAGGGTCAAGCCTGGGTTCAGGGTCAAGCCTGGATTTAGGGTCAAGCCTGGTTTCAGGGTCAAGCCTGGGTTTAGGGTCAAGCCTGGGTTCAGGGTCAAGCCTGGTTTCAGGGTCAAGCCTGGGTTTAGGGTCAAGCCTGGATTTAGGGTCAAGCCTGGGTTCAGGGTCAAGCTTGGGTTCAGGGTCAAGCCTGGGTTTAGGGTCAAGCCTGGGGTCAAGCCTGGATTTAGGGTCAAGCCTGGGTTTAGGGTCAAACCTAGGGTCAAGCCTGGATTTAGGGTCAAGCCTGGGGTCAAGCCTGGGTTTAGGGTCAAGCTAGCAGATACAACACAAATAGGACACAGACACACATGCGCAGGGCACCCACACGCACCTAGAACTCTGTGGCACGCAGGGTGTGCTCTCTTAACAAGCTTCGCATGTAAAGATGAGAGAATAACAAAGGAAATATATATAAATATATATGAGCCTAATAATTCCTGTCCTCTGTCTCTTTCCCTCCCTCCCGATTTCTCTCTTTAAGTCTCATTCGTTATATCATTTTGCAGATCCATAAAAGAGGGGAGGAGAAAAAAATAATAGGAGTCTGTGTTATTTATTTATTTGGGTGTGTATCCATCATATGGCTTTATGATGGCTGGGATTGGCTGACATACACGCTGTGCCGGGTAAAGGATGGCATTTGCATCCGCTAGGATCTGAAACTGCTGCTTTACGCCAATTTAACAAACCCGAGGATTTATCAAAGCCAGGAGTTATGATGTAGCTTTCAGGATCAGGCAGTGTACTGTGACGATTCAGGTTGTGTCTGATGACTGTGGAAGAACGAATAAGACTGATGATTCTGAAGATCGGAGAGGACTGGGATGAATACAGTGGGTTCTAATTTAAATAAAACCTGGGGTCAATTCTAGAGTTGAAATATACAAGTGAATCTCCAACTGAACCAGAGCTGTGTTGTGGAAGGTCTAAAACAGAAGTCTCCCAGCTCAAATCTCACATAAATCATCTTTTGTTCATTCAGACAAACGCTGAGATCCAGCAGGAGAAAATGAGAGTTGTCAGTGACAAAGAAAATCTCTCTCTTTCTTACCCCCTGCCCCCCCCTCCCTCTCTCTCTCCTGTACCACCCATCTCTCACGTTGACACTTTGTCTTCTTAATGAGAGAGAGAGAGAGAGAGAGAGAGAGAGAGAGAGAGACCCAACAATGTGCCCTTTCTACTTAATTTCAATTATTTGTATCTGATATCTTTAAGTGCTTGCTGTCATGTTAATAAGCATTTAATAACAAAGCCAGGAAGCAAATGACCAGGAAGCAAATAGCAGCTTGGAGCAATGACACAACACAATTATTTATCTTCCTCCACCCTCTCTCTCTCTCTTATCTTACATTCCGGGGTCGGGGAGTGTGTTTCACTTGTCAGGCAGCGCACACACAGCTCTGGATCAGCTGGATCATTCATTTCAGACAAACATTTACCCATGAATCACCACACATCATGCTGGAACCTACCCCAAACACACACACACACACGCTCGCACGGGACCTGCCCACACACACGCCCCTCTGTATGAATGAGGTAAGGCTGCATATGTATTTTGTGATTTTCTATTATTAGTCTATTAGTCTTTCGATAATTATTTCGTTTGAGTTTAAAATAAAACCATTTTTTTTAGTTTCAGCTTGACCTTTTGTTGCCGCTTTTGTTCACACCTGTGGTTCCCGCTCCCACTAGCTAGTGATAGCGTAAGAGCCATTTGAAACATCTCCATCAACTCGCAGCATTTACCTGCCAGATTCAGAAGCTTGTAAACCCCATTCGGGAAAAAAAGCTTGAAAACCTCATTAGAAGGAAAATAAACAAAAACAAACACTTATGATGGTTTTTATTTTATTTCATTTTGCAGCCAAAGACGGTTTCAGTATAGTTTTTCAAATGTTTTTCTTAAATGTTTTATTTCAGTTCACTAAATTGTTTTTCCAATTTTTGTTTTTGTTTCAGTTTTCATTTACTACAATAACCATGGTGTGAGGTGTGGGGGGGGTGGCATGGTTGTGCAGGATTAGTTGCCTGGACTGTAGTCCCTTCTCTTCCCAGCAGTCATCTGTATTGCATTCAGAGCTATTCGGGCCTCCTGGCAGATGACAAATAGGGCTTGTCAAAGACCGCTGCCGTGCCCCGCGCCCGGCACCTCTTACAGCCTCCCCGTCAACACCCCACATCTACCCCTCCCTCAGTCCTATTCCAAACACCCCTCACACAGTCCACCTAGTCCCAACAACGACTCACAATGATGTTCCGCTTTAGCTGTTGTTTAATGACAGCCCCAGTTTGTAGTGTTGCTTCACGCTTGAGAGTCTGTGTGCGTGTATGGCAGAAGGGTAGTACTCTCTCTCTCTCGCTCCCCCATCTTGCTGTCAAAGGCCTATTAGAGGAAGATTAAGACCCCCGTTTGTATGTGTGTGTGTGTGTGTGTGTGTGTGTGTGTGTTCGCGGTGGTCTAGTAGAAGAAGATTGAGTCCCTATTGCTTCCAGACCCACTCAACCAACACAACCTGCTGGGGTTTACAATCAGAGCACACCCTCCATTCATCCCACGCTGACACACACACGCGCACACACACAGATCAAACCCATCCATCCCAAGATGACACACAACTCCATGCTGTGAAACCACAGATGATCTAGTCTATTCATTCTGCACTGCACCTTTCCCAGCAAGCCCACCTCACGCCTTCTGCTCTGGGCTACTACTTACACACGCAACCCTCCACAAACTCTCTAAACACCGAATAACTACAGAGTTCTACATGGATTGGATCTCGATCCCTTTGGCTGCAATCCAGCAGCAGCCACGGATGGACAATTTCCATGCTCTCCTATTATGTAGCAACAGCTCCCCCCCCCCGAAACAGATCAACTGCTGTTTCTTCTATAAAGTAGCTGCTACATCTGATCGACTGGGATGTGAAGACTGTTACGTCTCCTATGAGACGGACGGGTAGAGTAGATCTTAGTGTGCCTGCCACTCCGGACCTCCACCTCCTTCTCTCTTCACCCAGTCTCACGCTCTAGTCTGCAGAGTGACAGAGCGGCATGACGCTCACCACAGCACCACTCCACCCCATCCTCTTAGGGGTGATCAAATAATGCCATCATAACACCGTACCGCACCGTGGCGTCTTTAGAGACAGGCTGCTATCTATCCCTCTCCTCCCCCTACCTGCTCTGTGATCCCCTGCCTCTCCCTATCTAGTCCCTTCCCACAGCCGCTGTGACTCTGGCAAGCGACACTTCTCCTTACCTGACGGCTAATTCCAGCTAACACCCCCCCCCCCCCACACCCCTCCCCCATCGCCTTCGGAGTCTCGGTAGACCATTAATCTTGTTATTGACAGTCAGTCTGGTACTGGGGCTTCTATACCCCCCTTCTGCTGTACAACACCCCCCCCCCCATTCAAATCCCCCGGGGATCATCCTCCGCATCCCAGTGGGAATCTGATAGACATGCCCAACGATAGGCTAACTTAACATGGCCAATGCTAAGCTAATGCTGCACTTTAATTGACTTTGGGAGGATATCAGATTGAAATGCATACCAAATGTCATGCGGTTATCCACCAACTTGGTGCTCAAGTTACCAGCATATAGTTTAACACCCAATGCTAAGCTCAGGCAGGCAGTTTCACTTATAGATACATATGTATAGTAAGTTCGAGTGAGATCAGATTCTGGCACGTACTATCAGTTAGCAATATTAGTACCACTCCACTGCCCCACCCAGCAAAAATATGGCCTGTTCTGTGCAATATCTCACACTGACTGGCATGTCTGTGTGCTCATAGGTGTGTGCACGTGTGTGTATGAGAGCGAGCTTAGTGGTGTCGTGTGTGTCTGCGTGTGAGATAGAGTATTTGTGATCATACGACACCAACACTAACGTGTGCGTATGTTTCGGGGAAGTGTGAGTACATACTAGTGTCTCAGATTAAGGGGGGAAGAGAAAGAGAGAAGGGTGGTGTGAGAGAGGGCGAGAGACATATCAAAATGGAGAATGAGGGAAGAGAAAGAGAGAGAGAGAAAGAGAGAGAGAGAAAGAGAGAGAGAGAGAAAGGAATAAAGAGAGCGAGAGGCGAGAAAGAAAGAAAGGACAGAAAGAAAGAAATAAAGAAAAGAGGGGAGAGAAATGATCTCTGACCTTTGTGTTGACTGACAGGTCCAGCGGACAAATGCTACAGGAAGGAGACCCAGCCTCTGGTCCCAGACCTGCTGTCAGGGGTTAGATGGTGTGTGTGTGACCTTGAAGCGTTCCTTAGGATAAAAACAGAGCTGCCTTGAGGGCCTGTGGGATTCAGAAGTGATGATGGCCAGAGTGTTTCCTACTAAGGGCCTCCTGTCTGGGCTGGGCATGCTATTACATGTGTTTGCCCTAAGGCCTCCTGTCTGGGCTGGGAATGCTATTACATGTGTTTGCCCTAAGGGCCTCCTGTCTGGGCTGGGCATGCTATTACATGTGTTTGCCCTAAGGGCCTCCTGTCTGGGCTGGGCATGCTATTACATGTGTTTGCCCTAAGGGCCTCCTGTCTGGGCTGGGCATGCTATTACATGTGTTTGCCCTAAGGCCTCCTGTCTGGGCTGGGCATGCTATTACATGTGTTTGCCCTAAGGGCCTCCTGTCTGGGTTGGGCATGCTATTACATGTGTTTGCCCTAAGGGCCTCCTGTCTGGGCTGGGCATGCTATTACATGTGTTTGCCCTAAGGGCCTCCTGTCTGGGCTGGGCATGCTATTACATGTGTTTGCCCTAAGGGCCTCCTGTCTGGGCTGGGCATGCTATTACATGTGTTTGCCCTAAGGGCCTCCTGTCTGGGCTGGGCATGCTATTACATGTGTTTGCCCTAAGGGCCTCCTGTCTGGGCTGGGCATGCTATTACATGTGTTTGCCCTAAGGGCCTCCTGTCTGGGCATGCTATTACATGTGTTTGCCCTAAGGGCCTCCTGTCTGGGCTGGGCATGCTATTACATGTGTTTGCCCTAAGGGCCTCCTGTCTGGGCTGGGCATGCTATTACATGTGTTTGCCCTAAGGGCCTCCTGTCTGGGCTGGGCATGCTATTACATGTGTTTGCCCTAAGGGCCTCCTGTCTGGGCTGGGCATGCTATTACATGTGTTTGCCCTAAGGGCCTCCTGTCTGGGCTGGGCATGCTATTACATGTGTTTGCCCTAAGGGCCTCCTGTCTGGGCTGGGCATGCTATTACATGTGTTTGCCCTAAGGGCCTCCTGTCTGGGCTGGGCATGCTATTACATGTGTTTGCCTTAAGGGCCTCCTGTCTGGGCTGGGCATGCTATTACATGTGTTTGCCCTAAGGGCCTCCTGTCTGGGCTGGGCATGCTATTACATGTGTTTGCCTTCAGCTCATGAACAAGCACACAATAAAAGTCATGTAAAATGCCAGGAATCTTATGATCTGAATTTGTGCTGTTCTGTTAAGCCAGCTGTGCCATGTTTTCTCATGTTTCCTACATGGAAAGTATTGGTGTGGATCACAATAATGGGCTTTAAAGATATTAACATACGTTTAGAGGGAAAGAAAGTGTTTTTCTCTGTTGTTGAGTTGGGGTGGGGGGTTAGAATAAGCGGCATAAGAGGGTATATGAGATGGCGGGATGAGAGAGGTGTACTGACAGATTGAAGGAGAGACGGTGCCATGGACACCCTAGGGCCCGATAAGTGATGATGTCACTAGGGCGGAGGGGTCATTGTGGTTGTTGGGTTTGAGTAGGGGGTTTGGGGGGGATTCGGGTGTCGCCCGAGGGGCTACGCCTTGTCTGTCATCGCGGTGAAGCCATCATCTGTGTGCGTGTGTGGAGCAATCGTCTGTAAACCACACCCCCTGTCCCCACCACCCCCCAACGCTCGCTGATTCTTCCACTGCCCTCCAAGACGGGTAGTGTAACACCTTACCTCCCTCTGAAGTCACGCTATCTGACATACCAGGAAAAGTTAAGTCACAGTACTATTTATTACAGAGTAAATACACTCCCCACCATATTTGGACAGTGAAGCTAAGCTTTTAAATTTGGCTCTAAACTCCAGCATTTTGGATTTGAGATCAAATGTCTTATGAGGCGACAGAATAGAGTGTCGGCGTTTATTTGAGGGTATTTTCAGACATCTGTTTTACTGTTAAGACATTAAAGCACATTCAGGTCCTATTGGGCAAAACTTAATCCAAAACAACCAAAAGAGTCACAATACTAACCTTTTGACTACTTTAATAAACTAGAAGTGGATTTGTCCAAATACTCAGGGGGGGGGGGGGGGGGGGGTAAAACAGATATGTCTGAAAAAAACGTTCAATAAAAGCTGACATTCTGTACTGTCGCCTCATATGAATCATTCCCTCTCAAATATGAAATGCTGGAGTATAGCGCCAAAATGTTAGTTTCACTGTGCAAATACATATGGAGGGGAGTGTATATCCGTGGGACAGATCAGAGAAAGGATATGTGTTGGGCGGGACGAGAGCGAGACAGACATGCACCTCTCGGCCCATCCACGGAGACAGGGATGGATGTTTACCATGCTTTCAATAAATATCCAGTCCTTCCCACACACGCTTCCATCACTTCAATTCACTTAAAGGGACCGACACACGGGCACGCACAGACACACATGCGGGTGCACATACCGGAAGCGAACGCAAACACCTTCTAGACTTCTATACGTAAAAAAAACATCATACAGATGAGAAACACACCTCCGGAGACCGTAGACTTGACCCTGACCCCAGTCAGATGATTGGAGAAGACAGGGGCTCGTTTTGTAACCAACCACTAGTGACGCTCGCGTGCTTTTTTTTTTTTTTTGTTCCAAGGACCGAATTGTCCGACAAACTCGGTTCACTCATGTGTCACCCATGTGACATGTTAACGTGTTGTGGAGTCGAAGGGGAGTGACTGGCTGTCAATCAAATAGACCCCGTTCGGGGAGTTAAGAGGGGCCCGAAAGGGAAGAGCCTCAGGCATTGTCCATTTAAGGATCAGCCATTAGAGTGAGTGGGTCTGTGAGTTTTAGGGCTGTCCCCGATTAAAACAAATCTTGGGTCAACCGAGAGTCGTCCTGTTCTTTCAA
The DNA here is from genome assembly GCF_036934945.1 of Oncorhynchus masou masou. Lineage (NCBI taxonomy): Eukaryota > Metazoa > Chordata > Actinopteri > Salmoniformes > Salmonidae > Oncorhynchus > Oncorhynchus masou. Next base: position 37,355,382 of record NC_088226.1, on the reverse strand, counting down.
CCAATCGATTGGTCGAAATGCTTAACCTTGTTTTTCCATATATAGACAGACACCATGTGTGTCAACAACAACATATGCACTGAGCTTGTCTAATGCTTTAAGCACAGTGTTCGGTCAAATAATTAAGACACAAATGACTCAAGAGCCCGATGGTGACGCTGTGTTAAAGAATGACAGCGAGTGCCTGTGTGAAAAGGCATCACACCACAGCAAGTGTTTATTGTGCTGTCCGTGCTGAAACTGTATCATCATTTCAGCCATTTATACTGACCAAAAATATAAATGCAACATGTAAAGTGTTAGTCCCATGTTTCATGAGCTGAAATAAAAGATCCCACTAATGTTTCATATGCACAAAACACTTATTTCTCTCAAATGTTATACACAAATGTGTTTATATTCCTGTTATTGAGCATAATCCATCCAACTGACAGGTGTGTCATATCAAGAAGTTGATTAAACAGCATGATCATGACACAGGTGCACCTTGTGCTGGGGACAATAAAAGGACACTCTAAAATGTGCAGTTTTGTCACACAACACAATGACACAGAGGTCTCAAGTTTTGAGGGAGTGTGCAATTGGCATGCAATTGGCATGTTGACTGCAGGAATGTCCACCAGAGCTGTTGCCAGAAAATGTAATGGGATTTTCTCTACCATAAGCCGACTCCAAGGTCGTTTTAGAGAATTTGGCAGCATGTCCAACTGGCCTCACAATCACAGACCATGGATAACCACACCAGCGCAGGACTTCCACATCCGGGTTCTTCACCTGCGGGATCACCTGAGACCAGCCACCCGGACAGCTGATGAAACTGACAAGTATTTCTGTCTGTAATAAAGCCCTCTTGTGGGGGAAATTCATTCTGATTGGCCGGGCCTGGCTCCCAAGTGAGTGGGCCTGTGCCCTCCCAGGCCCACCCATGACTGCACACCTGCCCAGTCATGTGAAATTCATAGATTAGGGCCTAATGAATTTATTTAAATTCATTGATTTCCTTATATATGATCTGTAACTCAGTAAAATCGTTGAAATTGTTCAATGTTACATTTAGAATTTTGTTCAGTAGTTTCTTACTTTTCGTAAAAAATAATCCATATTCCCTCAACCCTTGCTCTCTTTACGTGAAACATGTAAGCATCGCATGCAACTGACGAATAGGGGCTGACCTATCATAATCACATCAATAAATAAGGTTTTAACAAACTCCAAAAACAGTACATCAAAAAGTGACATCAAAATGGATGAGAAGGACGTGAAAAATAAACTTCAAATGGGCAAATGTTTACTGGTTGCTCAGGAGGGAAAGGGGAAGTTAGATCTGTGGAAGACATTTGACTTAGTTGTGGAAACTACTGGAGATCAAGAAAAAGGAGGGTATGTGAGCAAGCGTTGCGTGAGTATTGTGTGCCAACAGTTGCCGTTAGATTACAATATTATTATTATTCATGGCTATTTTGGGAACAGTGTAAACACTAAATAAATAAGTGTTACCAGAGAGTCTGTTCTAACAACAACAAAAATATATAAAGCCTTTATTACAGCAGACTAAAAACACTTGCGTGCATTCGTGATTTTAAGTGTATTTATTGTTTAGGCTAATTATTCAAACTTCCCTTTTATTATTTAATTTGAAAACTAAAAGGCTTGATTGCATTTCAAAGCAAAGTCTCTCGTATGTTGTGTGATGGCATGAACTAATTAATGATCGATTGATACAGTAGCATATATATTATTATTTACAAATCTTTATTTAACCAGGCATGTCAGTTAGGAACAAATTCTTTCTTACAATGAGGGCCTAGGAACAGTGGGTTAACTGCCTTGTTCAGGGGCAGAACGAGTGCTCTAACCACTAGGCTACCTGCCGCCCCAGGTAGAGTAGTGGTTAGAGAAATACAGGCCTATGTAAGGCCTAAGTAAGTGACGATATTAAGACTTAACAGGACACGCTGTTAGGCCTAGAGCTCAATTGTGGTTATACAAGGCTTATATACAAAGCTACTAATAATAACGACGTTACTAATTATTGTAATGATGAGGATAATAAAAATGACAAAAATAACAATAAGAAGATCAAGAAAAAGTATGGTATAGGAGCGAGAGGTGCTTGCATATTATGTTTGACAAACAGGTGCTGTTAAACTACAATATTTTTCTACCTGTTTGGAACAGTGTAAACACTCAATAAATGAAACAGAAAAAAATTGTAAAGCCTTTATTACAGCATAGAAAAATAGCAGAATCTGTAAAATTGATTTATCCGACTTGGTGCTCAGGCTATTAAACAAACACTCAAACAGGCAACTGAAGCAAGCGCTATCTTATTTCTGTAGATATATATATGGATAATTTATAAAACCAGGCACATTTAAAAGTTAGGCTATTGATTATCGACCTAGTTAAGTTGGGGTTTCCTCTCTCCTCACTTTTCTTAGAGAATTAGGCTAAAGCAAAGGCTGTTTCCTCATCGCTGCTGCCTGCGCCACCTTGTTCTCAATCCCAATATGCTGGTTAACTTTGCTATTATGCACATAGCAACATAGTGAAAGGCGGCAATTCTACGCCGCACTGAAGATTGTTTCAGAACCGCGGATAGCGACCGTATCCAAAGTGGGAGAAAGCACATTTGTTCTAAAATAATATTCTATTTATTAGTGTTGCACCATTATTTTTTACATTAAATAACCACATACAATTTCAGTATCACGTCTTAGAGTGACAGACTGTGCAAGCCCCGTGGCCTCCACAATGGATTAGTCCACTGAGACAGGCGCGAATCAGACACGTGTCTTGTGTACCATGAAACATTTAAAAAAAAATGTTTTTACTGAAAGTGCTCGACTAAAGAAATCTCGGTTGACCACAGCTTATCGACCAAACAATCAACCAGTCGACTAAACGGGGTCAGCCCTAGTGTTTGCTTGCATCAGTCACACACGGCAGTTGTAGTAGTTGATGGGATGTGTGTGTGTGTGACCCTCCCCTAAGTAAGAGGGCACACCAAGGTTAGGTATCTCTCTCTCCAGGGGACAACAACAGAGTCCACATGGGATATGAACCCCTGCCCGACTCTCCTGATACATGTCAAGAGCTCTGAACTACTTACTAAGCAGTCCCATGGGGACATGGCAAAGGAAAGCATGTCTGTGTGTGTGTGTGAGAGAGGGGAGGAGCAGGTGTACATATGTTTTTGTTGAGCGTAACAGACCAGAGAAGAATGAGAGATAGTACACTCGTATGCACAAACCTACACAACCACCCCTAGCTCACCCCCACGCACACTAATCTGGGGCTCTCTGGTATGAGTATATAAACCCAGGGTAAGGTTCTGGTTGCACCACACGCCTGTCTGGCCAACATCCATCATTTGGGCAATGCCGCGGGGCCAGTGAGTGAGTGATGGGGGCCGGCTGGTCAGACACTAACCCTGGTGTTAGCTCGTCTTCCTTTCAGACACCCCCTGAAGAGAGACACGCAGAGAGACTTTCAACCGCCATTCAGTGTCAAAGTGATAACAGAAGGGGGTTAAGGGGGAGGAGGGGTGAAAGAGGGAGGCGAGAGGGTTATAAAGATGGCTGGGGGCAAAGGGGAGAGAGAGAGGGCCAGGGACGAAGAGGTTTGAGAGGGCAGAGGTAGGTTAGAGAGGGGGGTCAAGGGATAAGTAAAGCGAAAGAGGGGGCAGAGGGGAGAGAGAGAGAGGAGGTTAGAGAGAGAAGGATGGGGGTTAGAGAGAGAGAAGGATGGGGGTTAGAGAGAGAGAAGGGGTTACAGTAGCTCGAGGGTGGGGGGCTCGTGAAAGACGGCTCGTGTGTAAAAGAGAGAGAGGGAGAACGGGGAACAGAAAAGAGTCAGAGGACTGGAGGCTGTTCTTAGGGTGTATTTAGTCCTTCTTTACACCCTCTTTATAAAAAGGGATCCACCTTTCATGGGGTCTCCATTACACAGTAACACACTGGCAAGGTCGAGACACAACAACACAGCCCATGTGCGTCACACACTGAGCTACCAGGTGTTGAACTTTTAAGTTTGACACCTGGTAGTTGAGGTTGTGTGTGTGTGTGTGTGTGTGTGTGTGTGTGTGTGTGTTCTCTTATTAGGATATCTATAATATAGCCTCATGCTGTTACAACAAGGTCACTATGATGAAATGAGTCATTGGGACGGATTCTTTCCCATTACCTTATCAGACAATTGCTTATAAAAGAGGAGAAGATGAGGAAAGAATGCTATCCAACATGACTGGCTCCTAGGCTCTGACTTAGAATACGTGGACACCTACAAATACAGAGGTGTCTGGTTAGACTGTAAACTCTCCTTCCAGACTCACATCTCCAATCCAATTAGAATTGGCTTCCTATATCGCAAAAAAGCATCCTTCACTCATGCTGCCAAACATACCCTCATAAAACTGACCATCCTACCAATCCTCGACTTCGGTGATGTCATCTATAAAATAGCCTCCAACACTCTACTCAACCAGTGCCATCCGTTTTGTCACCAAAGCTCCATGCTCTACCCACTACTGCGACCTGTACACTCTCGTTGGTTGGCCCTCGCTTCATACTCTTCGCCAAACCCACTGGCTACAGGTTATCTACAAGTTTCTGCTAGGTAAAGCCCCGCCTTATCTCAGCTCACTGGTCCCCATAGCAGCACCCACTCGTAGCACGCGCTCCAGCAGGTATATCTCACTAGTCACCCCCAAAGCCAATTCCTCCTTTGGTCGTCTTTCCTTCCAGTTCTCTACTGCCAATGACTGGAAAGAACTGCAAAAATCTCTGAAGCTGGAGATTCATATCTCCCTCACTAGCTTTAAGCACCAGCTGTCAGAGCAGCTCACAGATCACTGCACATAGCCCATCTGTAAACAGCCCATCTATCTACCTACCTCATCCCCATACAGTATTTATTTATTTATCTTGCTCCTTTGCACCCCAGTATCCCTACTTGCACATTCATCTTCTGCACATCTACCATTCGTGTTTAATTGCTATATTGTAATTACTTCGCCACCACGACCTATTTATTGCCTAAAATCCCTTATCTTACCTCATTTGCACTCACCGTATATAGACTATTTGTTTTCTTTTGTTCTACTGTATTATTGACTACGTTTTGTTTATTCCATGTGTAACTCTGTGTTGTTGTATGTGTCGAATTGCTACGCTTTATCTTGGCCAGGTCGCAGTTGCAAAGGAGAACTTGTTCTCAACTAGCCTACCTGGTTAAATAAAGGTGAAATAAAAAAAATAGAAAAGGCAGGCAAGGCGGGGAAACACAGAAAACATGAGTTATGAACAAAACCCTCAGCGCTTCTCACAAACTGTGGTCTTATTTACGTTACTGGAAACCTTTGGCTCTCGAAGAATGATCACCGGCGCTGGCCCTGACCCTGACCTTTGACCTTATTATTCATATCTAATGCTAAGCTAACGAGCGACTGTCTGGCCACCCACTGTAGCTGTTAGCGTAAAGGTTAGCGGCATGGCCCACAGCTACAGTGAGGGCTACATTTACAGTGGTCAGGGGTGAGGGGTCAGGTGGTTGATGAAGGGGATAGGGGGCCTCGTGACAGGGGGATAGTGAGGCCTCTCTAACCAAGTCAGTCAGGGTGCTAATTTGGTGGGGCAGAGGGGACCTCCGCTCCCTCCTATCCAGCCCTTTTGAAGTCAAGCAGGTGCTCCGAAGACACAAACCTCCAAATAAACACTCACCCCCCCCCCCCTTCGCTCTTTCCCTACGCCTCCTTTCCACCTTTCTCATCTCCAGCTTTCAAGTCATTCATCACTTTCTTCACTCCCTCCATCCAACATAGTCTCTTTGTCCGATCATCCCACCCACCTCCTCTATTTCGAACACTCCCTCTCTCTTCTCACTCTGCCCCATACAGATGTGTATCTCGCCTTTCTCCAAGTGAATATCTAACATATCCCCTGTCGTCTTCTTCTCACAGTTTTCTCTTCTCCCTTTCTCCCTCTCCTCCCCCTTTCTCTTGCTCTCCTTATTGGTGGCACAACAGGCAGTGAGTGTGAGTGCACCAGGGCTTCCGTTAGCTTTTGGACAAAAAAAATAAATGAAACCCAATAAATAAAATAGTTGCCGGGCAAATTTGACGGGGAGAAAAAAACTATCCAATTGCAAAATAATGATTTTTAAATCATTGATGGAAATACATTTGACCGCCATGCCTATCGGTCTATAGGTTAATTTGCATAATTTAGTGGAATTCAATTGGTGTGTGTGTATTTCTGTTAGTCGTAATGTATCCTATTTATCCAACGCAACTATCATATGCGCACAGCATAGGCCTTACAGAGCCTATTTTGAGCAGGATTCCTGCCCGCAGCTCCTCAGCTGGTTGTTGCTGGAGTAAAACATGTGTTTTTATAAGCCCAGTCTTTGCGCAACAATTCTAAATGCAATCGCATGTTACAAACAGTTTTGATGGCCACGTTTAAAAAGAGATAGCCTACTATTTTTATTTGGTAATTGAAGTGCTCACATTCAAGTGCAGTCAACGGGAAGGCAGGCGATCAGGGTGTCACCCACCACTTTACCATGTGAGCTGTGCATTTTGAAAACATACCTCATTGTTCGAAACATGATTGTCGTACCTCATATTCTGAGGCGTGCCTTTCCTTCCTTCAATGTAGCTGAGACAAAATTCGAAAACGTGGAGACAGTTATTTTCTTAAGACCTCCTTGGCGGCGTGTACAGAAGACAATTTATCCTACCACTTCTACAGCTCTGCATGCCAGCTATGATTTTCATATGGGCATTTACGTCTAACAGTTTCATTCAAATAATAGCGTATTAATTTCGCAAAATGATTGTCACGTGGTTAATCAGCCTCTCCCATGTGGACACAACCATGATCCATTGGTGGCTAAAGAAATGGAACTCAGAGATAGCCTAGGCCAATGCAGCTTTAAGCTTAGAAATTCCGTCTGTTAACTAAGTAAAAATACATAAAGCCCACAAATAGAACCAGCAAAGAAAATACCCTGGTGAAAATGTGGGTTCTTTCAATTGCATTCATATCTCTACTCAGCCTGTCTGTCTCCCTTTTCATCTGTCTTGACTTGAGCTATTGCTAATGAAGTGCAGCATTGTATCAAATCAATCAACTGGGTCTGGCCAGAAGCTGTTGCTAGCGAACCTGCAGCATTATATCAACAAGCCTATTCTGGGTGATCAGAGTTTCCAGGCCAGTGAGCCTGGGAACAGAAAGCCATATTTGAACAAGAGAAAAGTATTCAGGTATTATATGATGTTTCCACTGGATATATGGGATCATCAGATAATTATATTTTGGTCTTTCAGACCGAGGCTTGGTGATTATCAAGGGCAGACTTTCAAATACTATTATCACTCGCAATGGAACAATTACTGAGAAGCTCTGCTTATTAGTGATGGATGTGGTGAGTTAAGACAATCAGAAATCAGACGTTTGCACGCACCAGGCCAGGCACTTCTGTGCGTGTGGGCCTCAACGTTAACAGGACAGAGCAAACCAGACATGCTCCTTGCTCACATGGAGCGCTCCAAACAAAAGACAATGACAAAAATTGACAACTTGGAAATGTCGGGTTAATAAGTAAACCAAAATGTGTTTCTCACGGGTGAAGCAGCTTGTGAACTCTGCAAACAATGTTTCCACTCCAAAAAATTAGAAGGGCAAGTTAGTGTAATTAATACATGATTTAACAGGAATGTATGTCACTAAATGATGGGGATTAACGGTACATTTACTACTGGTGACATATGTAATGGGGAATTGATCAAAAGAAACTATCAAAGGGCAAACGACTCACAAAATGAAACAATGAATTTGGCAAGAATTGGCGGGAGACGGCTCAGTGCGTTCTTGAGAGACACACCCCTCTATTGTTGCCACACACCCGTCCCCTTCTTCTTGTCTCAACATTTTAAATTATAGCCAAGACACATTATCGTCACACATATTTTAGATGCTTTTCACAGACAGCCAACCAGCTCGGCCTATTGCCACACACACTGCTCAAATAGACATAGAACGATACGAGCTGGTGGTTTGAAACAATCCACAGCTACTTTTCTTAAAGAAGCTAATGGTCTTTAATTCCTCTGTGGCTAAGTCGTTCTCTCTGATGCAGTATTTTGAATTATTCGATTTATTTCTGTATAGACAAAAGTAATTATATCATTTTGGCAAATTTATTTCAAATTTGCTTTAGTGGAAGCTATTGGATGAGCTGCCGATGAAGGACTTCCTCATATGCCCTTACTCTCCTGTTCTATTGAATGTCATATAAAATATCTTTCGTTGTCCAGAAGCCAAAGGCACACTCCTAGTCATATTAACAACCCATTACCCATCCTAGTTGTTGCATATATAGATTCCACCTCTTTCTGTTTCACATATGGAACCACTCGCGTCAGGTGCGCTGTGAGAATGGTGTTTTCCGCAAAATGCATTTCGGCAAATGTTTGAAAATTACGTCTTATTGGTTGCTTCATTACAGGAGTTGTGAGTTCTGTTAAGATGCATTACTATAATCTAAATGTGATTTCTACAATTCTGATTACCGTGGGTGGATGCTCTAATGGGTTATACACCCAGTGCATATAGAGCAGTACATTTCTCAAATGGCCAACCATTGAAAATCTTCCCGGTCACATTGTCCGGCGTCACATTTTCCCTGACGGATACCCTGGTGTGTTCGTGCTTGTATGTGTGTGTGCCGGGGTGTAGCTGCTGTGCTGTAATTGGTCCCTCTGGGCAGGGCTAGACTGGCACCGGACCCACTCTAAAACGCTCAGCATTGCTAGGAGGAACGGGCATCTACGCGAGCGGGCATCTGCACGCAAACAGTAGAAAAAGGTCCCAGAAATGAACATACAATGACAAAATACTGTACACCAAGCTAAGCATCGGTGGCTCAGATGTGTCGAGTAAGGCCCTGCACACACACACACACACACACACACACACACACACACACACACGACTCTCAGAGTGACTGGTACGACGGACAGGTCTCAAAACTTTCTAACCATTACTCCTCTTCATCTAACAGACCGAGTAGAATGTCTAAGTGAAGATAGATGAGGTAAAAGAGAGATAGAAGGGGGAATAAAATGGGAAATGAGTGTTAGAGATAAAGCGAGAGGAGCAGCACGAGGGCAGAGGGGTGTTGCGTTAGTGAACGGGTCCCTGTCATCGTGGTAACTGGAGAGGCGACACTGCAAGTTGGTCATTAATATGTACAAACTTGTTAGGCTAAGAATGCCCTGAAAGGCTAACCGGAGGAGGGAGGGAGGGTAAGGGTAGTAGAGGGGGTGTAATCGTCTCTAAAATAGATCAGTGGCACAAACTCCTTTTGAGACAGGGAAGCATGGAGTACAGCAAGATTGCATTGGTCTAGAGATAAACACACAATCACACATTAGCAAACACACCCTCACACAAGTGCACACATGCACTGAAGCAGGCACACACTCACACACAAGCATTCCACGGACACAAATGACATGGACTAAATCATTTGGTCAAAAAAGGAAAGGCACAAACACACCCACAGATGCTCACACATCCATGTAGGTAGGCCAATTTCAAATGCACAAGCACACAAACCAACACAACCAACATACTGTACACACAAACCAACATCCACATCAACATTTGCTGAAGGTACCGCGTTCATCTGTATAAACAATAGTACGCAAGTATAAACACCATGGGACCACGTAGCCGTCATATCGCTCAGGAAGGAGACCTGTTCTGTCTCCTAGAGATGAACGTACTTTGGTACGAAAAGTGCAATTCAATCTCAGAATAACAACAAAGGACCCTGTGAAGATGCTGGAGGAAACAGGTACAAAAGTATCTATATCCACAGTAAAACGAGTCCTATATCGACATAACCTGAAAGGCCGCTCAGCAAGGAAGTTTTACTACTTTTTGGAGAAATGTCCTCTGGTCTGATGAAACACAAATAGAACTGTTTGGCCATAATGATCATCGTTATGTTTGGAGGAAAAAGGAGGAGGGTTGCAAGCCGAAGAACACCATCCCAACCGTGAAGCACGGTGGTGGCAGTATGATGTTGTGGGGGTGCTTTTCTGCAGGAGGGACTGGTGTACTTCACAAAATAGATGACATCATGAAGAGGGAAAATATGTGGATATATTGAAGCAAAATCTCAAGACATCAGTAAGGAACTTGGTCGCAAATGGGTCTTCCAAATGGACAATTACCACAAGCATACCTGTTGAGTGTAGGGGGCAGTACTTTGATGTTTGGATGAAAAACGTACCCAAATGTAACTGCCTATTTTTCAGGCCCAGAATCTAGAATATGCATATTGTCAGATTAGGATAGAAAACACTCTAAAGTTTCCAAAACTGTCAAAATATTGTCTGTGAGTATAACAGAACTGATATAACTGAACCTGAGGAAAATCTAACCCGGAAGTGCTGTTTTTCCTGAATGCTCTCTGTTCCATAGCCTGCCTTCACTCCATTTAAAGGGATATCAACCAGATTTCTTTTCCTATGGCTTCCCCATGGTGAGAACAGTATTTAGACATAGTTTCAGGCTTTTATTCGTGTCATTGTATGTCGTGTCATTGTATGTCTGGGTGCCAGCAGCGTTTTGAATGCGCAACAGCTTGGAGCAGTCCCGGTTGAAATATTATCGATTATATATTGTAAAAACAACCTGAGGATTGATTTTAAAAACATTTCACATGTTGTTTCTATGAACTTTATGGATACTATTTGGAATTTTCATCTGCCCGGTTTTGACCGCTCGAGCATATGGATTTCTGAACGTAACGCGCCAACCAAATGGAGGTATTTTGGATATAAAAATAATCTTTATGGAACAAAAGGAACATTTATTGTGTAACTGGGAGTCTCGTGAGTGCAAACATCCGAAGATCATCAGAGGTAAGCAATTACTTTATTGCTTTTCTGACTTTCGTGACCAATCTACTTGGCTGCTTGCTGTTTGTAATGTTTTGTCTACTGAGAGAGATGTCCTCACATAAACGCTTGGTATGATTTAGCCGAAAAGCTTTTATGAAATCTGACATGCCAGGTGGATTAACAACAAGCAAAACTGTGTTTTGCTATATTGCACTTGTGATTTCATGAAAATTAAATATTTTTAGTAAATTAATTTGAATTTGGCGTTCTGCAATTCAGCGGATGTTGACGAAAATGATCCCAGTAACGGGATGGGTGCATCAAGAAGTTAAAGACAACAAAGTCAAGGTATTGGAGTGGCCATCACAAAGCCATGACCTCAATCATATAGAAAATTTGTGGGCAGAACTTAAAAAGTGTATGAGCAAGGAGGTCGACAAACCTGACTCAGTTACACCAGCTCTGTCAGGAGGAATGGGCCAAAATTCACCCAACTTATTGTGGGAAGCTTGTGGAAGGCTACCTGAAACGTTTGACCCAAGTTAAACTATTTAAAGGCAATGCAACCAAATACTAATAGAGTGTATGTAAACTTCTGACCCACTGGGAATGTGACAGAAAAAATAAATAGCTGAAATAAATCATTCTCTCTACTATTATTCTGACATTTCACATTCTTAATATAAAGTGCTGATCCTAACTGACCTTCCCTAGAATTAAATGTCAGGAATTGTGAAAAACTGATTTTAAATGTATTTGGCTAAGTTGTTTGTAAACTTCTGACTTCAACTGTATATATATATATTGAGGTACATAAAACCGTATTATAATCTCATGTACTGCCTGTAAACTCGATAAATCATAAATATCATTAATCGAGTTTACCGGCAATACATGAGATTATCATACGGTTTTAAGTACGTCAATGGACCATAAAGGAAATCACACAACAAAATATCCCCCTCAAGCACTTAAATAAATTACTAATATTATGGATATATTGGAACTAGTGGATATATGAGGGGTTGGGTTAAATGCGGAAAAAACATTTCAGTTGAACGCATTCAGTTGTACAGTCGTGGCCAAAAGTTTTGAGAATGACACAAATATTAATTTTCACAAAGTCTGCCGCCTCAGTATCTTTTGATATTTTTTGTCAGATGTTACTATGGAAAACTGAAGTATAATTACAAGCATTTCACAAGTGTCAAAGGCTTTTATGGACAATTACATGAAGTTGATGCAAAGAGTCAATATTTGCAGTGTTGACCCTTATTTTTCAAGATCTCTGCAATTTGCCCTGGCATGTTGTCAATTAACTTCTGGGCCACATCCTGACTGATGGCAGCCCATTCTTGCATAATCAATGCTTGGAGATTGTCAGAATTTGTGGGGTTTTGTTTGTCTACCCGCCTTATGAGGATTGACCACAAGTTCTCAATGGGATTAAGGTCTGGGGAGTTTACTGGCCATGGACCCAAAATATCAATGTTTTGTTCCCCCAAGCCACTTACAGTGGGGCAAAAAAGTATTTAGTCAGCCACCAATTGTACAAGTTCTCCCACTTAAAAAGATGAGAGAGGCCTATAATTTTCCTCATAGGTACACTTCAACTATAACAGACAAAATGAGAAAAAAAAATCCAGAAAATCACATTGTCGGATTTCTAATGAATTATTTTGCAAATGCAAGTATTTGGTTAATAACAAAAGTTTATCTCAATACTTCTTTATATACCATTTGTTGACAATGACAGAGGTCAAACGTTTTCTCTAAGTCTTCACAATGTTTCACACACTGTTGCTGGTATTTTGGCCCATTCCTCCATGCAGATCTCCTCTAGAGCAGTGATGCTTTGGGGCTGTTGCTGGGAAACACAAACTTTCAACTCCCTCCAAAGATTTTCTATGGGGTTGAAATCTGGAGACTGGCAAGGCCACTCCAGGACCTTGAAATGCTTCTTACGAAGCCACTCCTTCATTGCCCGGGCGGTGTGTTTGGGATCATTGTCATGCTGAAAGACCCAGCCACGTTTCATCTTCAATGCCCTTGCTGATGGTAGGCTTTGTTACTTTGGTCCCAGCTCTCTGCAGGTCATTCACTAGGCCCCCCCGTGTGGTTCTGGGATTTTTGTTCACCGTTCTTGTGATCATTTTGACCCCACGGGGTGAGATCTTGCGTCGAGCCCAAGATCAAGGGAGATTATCAGTGGTCTTGTATGTCTTCCATTTCCTAATAATTGCTCCCACAGTTGATTTCTTCAAACCAAGCTGTTTACCTATTGCAGATTCAGTCTTCCCAGCCTGTGGCAGGTCTACAATTTTGTTTCTGGTGTCCTTTGACAGCTCTTTGGTTTTGGCCATAGTGGAGTTTGGAGTGTGACTGTTTGAGGTTGTGGACAGGTGTCTTTTACACTGATAACAAGTTCAAACAGGTGCCATTAATACAGGTAACGAGTGGAGGACAGAGTAGCCTCTTAAAGAAGAAGTTACAGGTCTGTGAGAGCCAGAAATCCTGCTTGTTTGTAGGTGACCAAATACTTATTTTCCACCATAATTTGCAAATAAATTCATAAAAAAATCCTACAATGTGATTTTCTGGATTTTTTTTCTTCTCATTCTGTCTGTCATAGTTGAAGTGTACCCATGATGAAAATTACAGGCCTCTCTCGTATTTTTAAGTTGGAGAACTTGCACAATTGGTGGCTGACTAAATACTTTTTTGCTCACTGTAGTTTTTTTGCCCCACTTTTGCCTTATGGCAAGGTGCTTCATCATGCTGGAAAAGGCATTATTCGTCACCAAACTGTTCCTGGATGGTTGGGAGAAGTTGCTCTCTGAGGATGTGTTGGTACCATTCTTTATTCATGGCTGTGTTCTTAAGCAAAATTGTGAGTGAGCCCACTCCCTTGCCTGAGAAGCAACCCCACACATGAATGGTCTCAGGATGCTTTACTGTTGGCATGACACAGGACTGTTGGTGGCGCTCACTTTGTCTTCTCCGGTCAAGCTTTTTTCCGGATGCCCCAAACAATCGGAAAGGGGATTCATCAGAGAAAATGACTTGACCCCAGTCCTCAGCAGTCCAATCCCTGTACCTTTTGCGGAATATCAGTCTGTCCCTGATGTTTTCGTGGAGAGAAGTCACTTCTTTGCTGCCCTTCTTGACACCAGAAGTCTTCGCCTCACTGTGCGTGCAGATGCACTCACACCTGCCTGCCTGCTGCCATTCCTGAGCAAGCTCGGTACTAGTGGTGCCCCGATCCCGCAGCTGAATCAACTTTAGGAGATGGTCCTGGCGCTTGCTGTACTTTCTTGGGCGCCCTTAAGCCTTCTTCACAACAATTGAACCGCTCTCCTTGAAGTTCTCGATGATCCGATAAATGGTTGATTTAGGTGCATTCTTACTGGCAGCAATATCCTTGCCTGTGAAGCCCTATTTGTACAAAGCAATGATGACGGCACGTGTTTCCTTGCAGGTAAACATGGCTGACAGAGGAAGAACAATGATTCCAAGCACCACCTTCCTTTTGAAGCTTCCAGTCTGTTATTCGTACTCAATCAGCATGACAGAGTGATCTCCAGCCCTGTCCTCGTCAACACTCAAACCTATGTTAACGAGAGAATTACTGGCATGATGTCAGCTGGGCCTTTTGTGGCAGGGCCGAAATGCAGTGGAAATGTTGTTTTTTTGGGGGGGATGCAGTTCATTTGCATGGCAAAGAGGGACTTTGCAATTAATTGCAATTCATCTGATCACTCTTCAACAACATTCTGGAGTATATGCAAATTGCCATCATACAAACTGAGGCAGCAGACTTTGTGAAAATTAATATGTGTCATTCTCAAAACCTTTGGCCACGACTGTACAACTGACTAGGTATCCCCCTATCCCTTCCCTTTAAATGGAGGCTGAAATATCCTGACCTACTGAGGTATACATTGTGGAGACTCAATCAAGCTAGTCGTCTTGACTACTTTCTTTTGTAATTTTCACTGGCACCAAAAGTTAAGAGTGTTGATAGGGGACAGAATGTAGTCAGATCATCAAATATTTGGTATACGCATTACTTTTACAGAATTTCCGCGATGGTGAGGAAATTTAGTCAAAACCTACTGGATGACAACTGGTTTTTAACCAACAGAATTTGACTGTTTCCTTCATAACATAGGCACAGCAGATGCCCTTATTGTATGGGAGTCTTTAAATTTGCCTTTAGAGGCAATGCAATTCAATACTCATATTTAAAACAAAGGCAATTTAGGTCAAAAGAGAACTAACAGTACAGATAAAATGCAATAAAAACTGTAACAGAGGCATAAGTTAAAGGGAAAACAAAAAGAAATGGAGGAACTTGTTCAAGAAAGATCAAGTGTAATATATTATACAAAATTAAGCGAATTGGATGGAAAATGGGGGGGAAACACAAATTATGTTTTCAATATAGAAATTATACCAAAACAAATTAACAGAAACTTGATAAAAATGACGGAGTCATCCATCCAAATGATATTTTAAAGTGGAAACAAAGTACTTTAATAAGCATATGTTTTCATTTCAGTCTCCTCTATTTCCACTAACTTAAGTTAATTGTAAAGATATTTTTATTCTATGAATAGTGTAAAATGTATAGCTATACTGAAAGATTCATGTGAAGGCCTTAATTACAGAGGAAGAACTTCTAAATGCAATTAAAGCCATCAAGTTCGGGAAAACTCCAGGACTGGATGGCATACCAGTTGAGGTATATCAAATATTTTTTATATCTAATAAGTTTGAACCACTCCTATAAAAATGGTAGACTATCAGATACTCAGCAAGAAGGTCTGATTTTACTATTACTGCAACAGGACCCAGATGGTAAATATACAGATCCAGTCCACCTAAAAAACTGGAGACCCCTTACACTTCAGTGCTGTGATGCTTAAATCCTAGCAAAATGCATAGCACATCTAATTAAAAAGGCATTTTCAGATATTTAGACAGGTTTTTTACATGGACAATACATTGGAAATAATTTAAGACAAGCACTGGAAATGATAGAACACTGAAAAATCTGAGAAACCAGGCCTGGTGTTCAAAGCTGACTTTGAAAAGGCCTTTGAAAAAGCACGACTGGAATTTACAGTGGCAAGAAAAAGTATGTGAACCATTTGGAATTACCTAGATTTCTGCATGAATTTTACATAAAATTCGATCTGATCTCATCTCTATTGAATATATAATTTAAACATTCACAGTGTAGATTGGAAAAAGTATGTGAACCCCGAGGTTAATGACTTCTCCAAAAGCTAATTGAAGTCAGGAGTCAACTAACCTGGAGTCGAATCAATGAGACGAGATTGGAGATTTTGGTTAGAGCTGCCCTGCCCCTTAAAAAACAACATTTGAGTTTTCTATTCACAAGAAGCATTACCTGAAAAAGCCTCGAACAAAAGAGATCTCAGAAGACCTATGATTAAGAATTGTTGCCTTGCATAAAGCTGGAAAGGGTTACAAAAGTATCTCTAAAAGTCAGTCCACGGTAAGACAAATTGTCTGTAAATGGAGAAATGTCAGCACTGTTGCTACTCTCCCTGGCCATCCTGCAAATATGACTGCAAGAGCACAGCGCAGAATACTCAATGAGGTTAAGAAGAATCCTAGAGTGTCAGCTAAAGAATTAGAGAAATCTCTGTAAGATGCTAACATCTCTGTTGACGAGTCTACAATATGTAAAACACTAAACAAGAATGGTGTTCATGGGAGGACACCATGGAAGAAGCCACGGCTGTCCAAAAAAACATTGCTTCACATTTGATGTTCACAAAAGAGCAACTGGATGTTCCACAGCGCTACTGCCAAAATATTCTGTGGACAGATGAAACTACAGTCGAGTTGTTTGGAGGGAACACAACACTGTGTGTGGAGAAAAAAAAGGCACAGCACACCAACATCTAAACCTCAATCCCAATTTTAAAGTATGGTGGAGGGAGCATCATGGTTTGGGGCCGCTTCGCTGCCTCAGGGCCTGGACAGCTTGCTATCATCGACAGAAGAATGAATTCCCAAGTTTATCAAGACATTTTGCAGGAGAATGTAAAGCTATCTGTCCGCCAATTGAAGCTCAACAGAAATTAGATGATGCAACTAAACAACAAAAGACAGAAGTAAAAATTGAGCTCTTTGGCATCAACTCAACTCGCCGTGTTTGGAGGAGGAGGAATGCTGCCTATGACCCCAAATTACCATCCCCACAGTCAAACATGGGGGTGGAAACCTTATGCTTTGGGGGTGTTTTTCTGCTAAGGGGACAGGACAACTTCACCTCATCAAAGGGACGATGGACGGGGCCATGTTCCGTCAAATCTTGGGTGAGAACCTCCTTCCCTCAGCCAGGGCATTGAAAATGGGTCGTGGATGTGTATTCCAGCATGACAATGACCCAAAACACACGGCCAAGGCAACAAAGGTGTGGCTCAAGAAGGAGCACATTAAGGTCCTGGAGTGGCCTAGCCAGTCTCCAGACCTTAATCCCATAGAAAATCTGTGTTGGGAGCTGAAGGTTCGAGTTGCCACAAATCAGCCTCGAAACCTTAATGACTTGGAGAAGATCTGCAAAGAGGAGTGGGACAAAATCCCTCCTGAGATGTTTTTGCAAACCTGCTGGCCAACTACAAGAAATGTCTGACCTCTGTGATTGCCAACAAGGGTTTTTCCACCAAGTACTAAGTCATGTTTTGCAGAGGGGTCAAATACTTATTTCCCTCATTAAAATGTAAATCAATTTAGAACATTTTTGACGTGCATTTTTCTGGATTTTTTTGTTATTCTGTCTCTCACTGTTCAAATAAACCTACCATTAAAATTATAGACTGATCATTTCCTTGTCAGTGGGCAAACGTACAAAATCAGCAGAGGATCAAATACTTTTTTCCCCTTACTGTATATATAAATGGCTGGACAATTTAATTTAGGAGAATCTCTTGGGTTAAAGTTATGTATAGTAACCCCAGGTGTAAAATAATAAATAATGGCTACTTCTCAATTTTAAATTGTCAAGAGAAGTAAAATAACACATCTATTTATTACGGCCATCAAAATGTTAGTTGTTCAAATCAGATCCAACAATAATATCAAGGGGCTAGAAATCCAGGGCTTAAAAACGGGGTGTCATTGCACGCTGACAATTTATGCTTTCTTTTAAATCTGCAATTTGGATCCCTGCACAGCCTCAGAGGATCTAGACAATGTTTCTAACCTCTCTGAATTAAAACCAAATTATGATAAATACACCATATTACATATTGGATATGTAAGAAATACAACTTTTACATTACTGTGTAGTTTACCAATAAAATGGTCCGATGGCTACGTGGACATGATCGGTATTCATATCCCAAAATACATTCTCGCTACAATACATTTTAATCGAAAGTTAGCCAAATTAGATACAATGATGTTCCCATGGAAAGGACAACACCTGTCTATTTGTGGAAAAATCCATTCTTTAGTCGTGTCACAGTTTACCTATTTACTAATGGCCCTGCCTACACCTGACGACATGTATTTTTCAATATGAGCAATAAATATACCACTTTATTTGGAACGGCATGCCAGACAAAAATTAAACTGACATATTCATAACATGAATAGGAATTAGGTGGGCAGAAATGATAAAATATTAAAGCATTGGACCGCTCACTAAAGGCTTCAGTCATACAAAAGCTATACTTAAATCCAAACCAGTTCTCTAGCAGATTACTAAGAATGGCTCACCCTGTGTTCAAGGATGGCCTGTTCCCTTCATCAGATTACCACCTCTCACTTTCGGTTATTTGAAAATTAAATCATTTTCAAAATATTGCTAACGAGCAATAGAAAACTGTTTGCAATTTCAGTTTAATCCACCAGAACAGACAGAACAAATATTATGGTTCAACTCAAATGTACGATTGATTAAAATATATATATATATATATATATATATATATATATTTTATAATAACATATAATTGTATATAATAGCATAAATAGGACTGGTGGAGTTGTCAAACACGCAGATAAGCAAAATATATGGAAGTCTGCTCTACACAAAATTACAACTAACTGATTGCAGCATTACAGCAGAAATGGAGGAGGCAAGTGGAAAGCAGAGAAGGCAAAGAACTGGTCTGTCAGCCATGCATTAAAATAACAAAATTGCAAAATTGCAAAAATGGGATATTTAAGGTAAATGTCCCAGAACCCTCTCGGCACAAGACATTCTGTTGCAAATGTAAATTGAAAAGTTTATGTACATATTATATGAAATTAAATTTTGTCTGCGTACCAATGCTTCAACTCTCTTCAATTTGAATAGGCTTTTAGCCTCCTATAGATCACAAAGAGTACAATGCTTCTTCAGCCTTTCATAACTGTTATTTTCTTCCTATACAATTTCTACAGTATATAATGTATACATTATGTTAACAAGGCCAGTTAGTCCAGCATTACTGTCATTGGACAGAGGGATCAATGACATCACATTATCACCACAGAGACCGAGCGAGGCTTTTAACAGTTGAGGACGACTCAGGATAAGAGACAAATGACCACACACACGCATACTGTATGCACGCATCTTGTCTAAGCCCCCCCTGGACAGGCGACAAATTAACCACTTCCCACAGTGCAATTCACCAGGAATCGAGGGACAGTAAACGACCAAGGATCAATACAACCTTCTCCACCGCACGCAAGCAAGCACCGTCTGTTCTAGATCTCCCCGGGTCCCTTTGATGTTGATGCTCTCGTCTATGGAGACAAGTGCTTTTCTTTCTCCGCTCTATTCTTTCTTTAACTGTGAAGCCAAAGTGACAGGAGACAAACTAGCTATTTCCCCCAGAGCACCTCACCAGGGACATCACAGAATGAACTGCCCCCAAATCAATACTGTACTCTCTCTCGCAGTCGCTCTCCTCTCACCCCCTCCTTCTCTTTCTCTCTCTCTCTCTCTCCTCATCTCTGTCTCTCTCAAACAGAGTAGTGTGTGGGGCACAGAGTATTTTGAAATAGTATTTGAGATTTTTTTTAAGTATGTCATTGAGTGTGTCCCTGCACTGAAAAACATACCACATGATGGTGCTAGGTTTCCTCCAAACCTGAAACTTGGTATTCA
This sequence comes from Oncorhynchus masou masou, assembly GCF_036934945.1. Taxonomy (NCBI): domain Eukaryota; kingdom Metazoa; phylum Chordata; class Actinopteri; order Salmoniformes; family Salmonidae; genus Oncorhynchus; species Oncorhynchus masou. The sequence goes on along the minus strand of NC_088226.1, from coordinate 37,335,325 downwards.
AGCCAAAGTGTTCAATCTTGGTTTCATCAGACCAGAGAATCTTGTTTCTCATGGTCTGAGAGTCCTTTAGGTGCCTTTTGGCAAATTCCAAGCGGGATATCATGTGCCTTTTACTGAGAAGTGGCTTCCATCTGGCCACTCTACCATAAAGGCCTGATTGGTGGAGTGCTGCAGAGATGGTTGTCCTCCTGGAAGGTTCTCCCATCTCCACAGAGGAACTCTGGAGCTCTGTCCGAGTGATCATCGGGTTCTTGGTCACCTCCCTGACCAAGGCACTTCTCCCCCAATTGCTCAGTTTGGCCGGGTGGCCAGCTCTAGGAAGATCCTTGTTAGTTCCAAACTTATTCCATTTAAGAATGATGGAGGCCACTGTGTTCTTGGGGACCTTCAATGCTGTAGAAATGTTTTGGTAGCGTTCCGCAGATCTGTGCATCAACACAATCCTGTCTCGGAGCTCCTTTGACCTCATGGCTTGGATTTTGCTCTGACATGCACTGTCAACTGTGGGACCTTTATATTGACAGGTTTGTGCCTTTCCAGATAACTTCCAATCAATTAATTTACCACAGGTGGACTCCAATCGAGTTTTAGAAACAGCTCAAGGACGATCGAAGAAAACAGGATGCACCTGGGCTCAATTTCGAGTCTCATAGCAAAGAGTCTGAATACTTAAGTAAATAAGGTATTTCTGTTTTAGTTTTTTTTTATACATTTGCAAACGTTTCTAAAAACTGTTTTTCCGCTTTGTCATTATGGGGTATTGTGTGTAGATTGATGAGGGGGGGAAATAATTGAATCCGTTTTAGAATAAGACTGTAACGTAACAAAATGTGGAAAAAGGGAAGGGGTCTGAATACTTTCCGAATGCACTGCATGTGTGTAATCGTCATGCTTGTGTGCATATGTGCGTAGTGTACATATTAGTATTAAGCAGCAGGCGCAGAGCTGTCTGGAGAAGGGTGACGTTAAGTATCATACAGCTGGACAGGTGCGGAGGGTCAGGTGTGACATTCAGACTCCCCCCCTCACACCTTCTTATGATGCGGTCAACTCCGCAGCCCCCATACACAGAACACATTACTGTTACAGAGAGGGGTGGATCTGGCTGGGAAATGTGGTTGTCAAGAGTAGTGCTCCTATTCTTGATCCTTTGAGGGCCTAAAGCCAAAATCAAATCCATCTCCTGTTCAGTACTCTCCACCGTCACCTCCCCCAACCAGTTACAGAGAGGGTTAGGTCTAGCTGGAGGCTGTGGTGGCCACCTAAATTCTTATGTTCCGGATTGTCCTGTCTGTGATTACCTTAGTGACATACAGTAGAGGGTAGAGGACACCTGCAACATGCATCTCACACGTACTTTCACACATTCAGCCCGACCGACAATGTCAGATGTAAGACTCATAGATAGACCATCCTCTTGAGATCATTCGGGTCACCCGGCCCGGTCCTGCCTGCATTCACAGTGCACAGCCCCCTCTGCAGTCCATGAGCAGAAATACAAGCAGCTGACAAACACGTGTGTATGCGGGTGTATGCATGCACACGTGCATTTGTATCCCCTGGTCCTGGCTGTACACTTAACCCGGTTTAGGACAGGTGCGTATAATTAGGACGCTGACCCTAACCACAGTGCTGTTCCAACTGCCTAGTCAAATAAGTACAAAAATAAAAACAGCCTGCCAAGCCCTGAGAGAGACACGATGAGTTATAGAGAGCAGCCACTACTCGTCTGTAGCCACGCCAGTCCCCCATCAGACCAGGATATTACCAACAACACTAGTATTGTGCCACGATCACCAAGACGGCCAATCCCCAGCGCCGCCAAGTATTGTGAAAGACTGATTTGGTTAGCAGGAAACGCTGAGTGAGTGAGTGAGTGAGTGAGTGAGTGAGTGAGTGAGTGAGTGAGTGAGTGAGTGAGTGAGTGAGTGAGTGAGTGAGTGAGTGAGTGAGTGAGTGAGTGAGTGAGTGAGTGAGTGAGAGAGAGAGAGAATAAAATAAACTAGGTAACTGTGAAAAGGAGAGCAAGGGATAGAGACTGGTGGCTCCTCAGACTCTTCTTACAGTCGCTCGATGCTGCTATCACTGTGTCAGAATGTTTACACTAACAGTCAGTCAAAGACACACACACAGTTAAGAGGACTCAATTACTCTGCCTCTCTCTGTTCAGAACAAATCTCCCTAATGAAATAGGTTGAGCATGAATTATTCAGACGCAGAGGGACACACACACAACCACGGCTTGGGGTGAGCACGAGGAGTGATGGAGGGGGAGAGAAGGAGATGGATAAAGGGTACTAGCCGGAGTTAAATGGGGGGGGGGGTTAAGTGTGATAGGAGGGAGAAGGCGGAGGAGTGAGACAGTGGAGAGAGAGAGGGAGGGAGAGATAGCGATAGGGCGAGACCGGGTTCATATATGTTTCACCCATCCATCATTCAGTTTACACCTGTCTGTCACCTTCCTCTGTTGAGGTAGGTGATGGGCACACCTGTGGGGATAGGATGGTGAGGAGAGTTTTTGTGTGTGTGTGTAGCCTGGGCATAGAACACCAAGGGTCAGGGAGCAGGTGGGGGAGGTCAGGGCAGAGGCTTAGGAGAAAGGCTGGTGTTGAGCTTGGAGGCTTGCATGCTTATCATGACTTGAAGCACATAGCCACATAGCTGAGGGGCCCAAGAGACTGGAGAAAACTTAACTGCCCCCAAGGGATGGACTGGGGCACGGAGGAGAGGAGGGTGTGAGGAGGGAGGGAGGGAAGTAGGCAGGGAGGGGGAGAGAGGTTGCTGGCTGGATAACTCTAGAGGACCAGAATAGACAGGGGGTTCTCAGGTGTCCGGCCCTGCAGCCTGCACGACTGAAATGGAAAGTTGGAAAGGCTGACAAAAAAATATCAGGCAGTGAGAGAGATTAGAGGGTTGGGTTTCCCCACGTCTGGAGGGGCTACTAGGGCCCTGGTGCTGTTTTTGGGGAGAGTGCAAGGCGGAGGAGGGAGGGAGGAAGGGGTGAGGCAGGGAGAAGAGTAATCTGGCCCCTAGCCTCACACAGCTGAACCAGGGATAGCACTGGACGGAATGGTGGAGGCAGGGTGAGATCTGGCCTCTAGCCTTGCCCAGCTGGGCCTGGGAGAGCATCAGCCAACCAGTTAATTAGGAAAATATCATTACTCTCTCTGGACAGAGAGAGGGAGCGAGGAGGGAGGGACGGAGAAGAGAAAGAGAGGAAGAGGGATTGAGGAGAGAGGGAGTGAGCAAGGAGGTGGGGGGAGAATAGCTCAGAATAGTTCCTGAACCTGTGGTCTGTGGCCAGTCAGAGTGGCTGGGACAGACCCATGCCCCTACCCATCTCCACTGATCTCTCCATCCCTGCGGGATTGACTAGTAGGTGCTATTAGTGTGAGTAAGAGAGATACTGGTGCTACTGACTGACAGACACGGACTGTGTGTAAGTTTGGGAGTGTAAACTAGGAAAGTGAGTGAGTGAGTGAGTGAGTGAGTGAGTATATGTAAGACAGGGTGTAAAAGATATTCCCTAATGAGGCCCAAAAGGCCATTTGGTGGTGAAGTATCTACATGTCCTATCTAGCTCTGAGGGTAACCCAGTGTAAAGCCCGTCTCCTCTCCTCTAAGGTTCCCCATCCTAAACCCACTGGACTAGAGGGAGGAATGTCTTACAAGAGAGTGTTAAAGGCTAGAGCAGAGGTGGGCTGCTCCTGATCCCCTCCCCCCAACCAAGGGACACACTTCAAGCCCCCTGCTTGGACCTCAACTCCCAAGCTCTAAAGTCCCTAACCCCCCCCTACCCCGTCACCCACTACCCCTGCCCCGATGGGACCAGAAGTGTCCCTGCATGCAATCAGGAAGGTAGAGAGACAGGGGGGGGGGGTCCCATAATTAACATGCCAGGCGATCCAAGGACACGCAAATGCCAAACCCCCATGAATATTATGGTTACACTTCACTCTGTAAAGACACATGGAGGGGAGGGAGTTGGTGTTGGGTTACTGTAATGGGGAGGGAGAGGTGAGGGATAGAGCCCCACAGCGGAGGTGTCATAATACCCATAAAACCTAGCCTTCAAACATGGAAATGGTTCCAATCGTTTTTCCAACATACATTTTTCCCATAGGGAATTTTAGAATCCCTTAAAATAAGGGCTGTGGTTTCATGTAGGCTTACCCTGGCATGGTGTTTTGAGAACCACGTAAATCTCTCTTGGACAAGGTGACATCAATATATTCGGCTCTATTTACCCTCAGATTCGAAAAAATGCTCATTAGCATTAAAGTAGACATCATGCAAGGCTACAAATCTCTGCAAGCTCCTGCGCGGCATCTCTAGATGACACCTTTGCTAACAGGTCAATTTAAAACTTGCACAAGTCAGTTCACAGAATTGTCCTTTGAAAGAAATGTAGCCAATGTATCAATTACAAAATGTAGCTAACAGATAGTTAAATCAGAGATTCTTACCTTTGCCTCGATTCGGCAGTCTCGTCCAGATCGACGTCCATGGCATTTGTTGTTCTTTATGACAGCCACATTAGCATTTCATTTTTGGGGGGTGAATAAAGGTGATTATATTGATAAAAGTCCCCTTGTCCTAGAGATATTTACATGGTCATCAAAACGTCACGCCAGAATATGCCAACACAAAACACAGCCCTTACATTAAGTGTTTCTAAAAAAAAAAACTAAGGGGAAAAATTGATGATGGGGAAAATGATTGGAACCATTTCCTTATTTGACCGCTAGGTTTTATGGGTATTCATGACTCATACTATTGTACTCTATAGGGGGAGTGAGGGGGTAGATGCCAGTGTACCGCTCTGTGATTGACTGACTGAGGGACTGGAGCAGCTTCCTGGAGCTTCACATAATAGAACAAACCCACAGAACACATTCTGGGTACTGTACCCAAAACTGAACACTGTAAAAGCTTTATTCTGAGCAGGTGGATGTGAGAAAGATTTGTCCCCCCCCCCCCCACATTTTGTAATGTTGACATGTTATTTCAAGGCAGAACCAGCCAGATTGCTGTATTCACCATTATATTTCACTTATAGAATGGTGAACGCAGCGATCAGGTTGGTTTCACCAAGCTAAACCAGTGGGGCAATCGTCTTCCATTGTCAAAAAAACTAACTTACATTTACATTTAAGTCATTTAGCAGACGCTCTTATCCAGAGCGACTTACAAATTGGACTTAAGGAGAAACTCCTACTGCAACGAATAGCCAGGCCTATGCAAAGGTCACACGTAGTCTGTATGAATCCATGTAAATGGTACTACAGTATATGCTATTAAAACAGATATGAACAGATGTATTTTAGGCTGTATAAAGAACTGCTATGCATGATTTAATGAAAAGCAGCAAACAGACACATTGAGTCTTTTTATCAAAGAACGTGAGACAAACAGAAAGAGGCAATTCGGCTTGGGCGGTATCCAGATAGTTATACCGACCTTATGCCATACCGGTATATTCGTCAATAACAGCAGTGAACACAAGGGGCACTATATGTAATCTGATGGTTAGCAATGCTAACAAGTACATGCAAAATCCCATAGAGAATGCTAACTAAATGCTAACGAGCACATTGCGAACATTATATAGTCTCTGACCTAAAGTATTTTCAGTACAGACCCCCCAGCTCATAAATTTATACAAGTAACTCAAATTCTACTCACAGTTTGTTGCACACACAAAACAAATATTAGACAGCAAGCCTCTTGATCCAAGAGGGTATTCTCTGCTGTTAACAAGCTAAATTGGTTTATAATTTTACTGCAAGATAATATTAACTCCTGCAGAATTAAGCATAAGGCAATGTGAGAGGTTATAGACCTACTACAGTCCGTGTCCAGATTTCAGTTACCATTTAACCCATCTGAACAGTAGGCTACAGTTCCCTTGACATGCCATCGGCCTTTTTGAAGTCCCGTACTGTGATTGTCAAATCTTCACACCTAACTGCTATCATCCAGTTTTACCACTTCACCAAACATATATTTTTCTGGCCCCCCTTCTCTTTATTTTAAACCCTCCATTTCGCTGCTTTTCTCTTTTTGAATTAAACTCTGACATTGTCAGCAGGGGGGCACCACTGAATTCACCCATCAATATGCCCATAAAGTAGTTCATAACGAGGGATGTGGGTGGAGAGAGAGACTTGTCATAGAGAAAGGTAGACACAGGAAGCATAGAGGAAAGTCTGTGCAACCACTGCAATAAAGCAGAACCTGAGACACAGCGTTCCTCACAAAATGTCTAAAACATTAAAAAGATTGAGTGTCATTTCCCCATATTTGAAACCCTTATTCATGGTTTCAAATATCTCACTGATGAGAATAGGCTACCTGTCCTGTTGGGGGAGGACGAAGAGAGCTGTGGGTTGGCATTGCTGCCTGCCATAAGACGCAGAGTGTGCGTGGTGCCTGATTGACAAAGCTATGGTGCCTGACTGACAATGTGTTAGGGAATGGCATTTAGAGTGGGATATGTTGACACGCAGCTGATGAAAGAAAAACACACACACACGACTCACCCTCCTCACTCAATAACTATTACAATCGTAAGAGATGATTATTGGCATGCAGAAAGATTATTTTACACGTATTCGTACATACATATACAGATATGGACACAGCAACTGTGTATTCTGAATCCAACCAAATACAAGAGTGATTTCAAGCCCATAGCCAAATAAAGCTGTGTGTGTGTATAACGGAATGTTTACGACGGGGATGGGGGGAACTATAGTGGGAGAAATTAGAGAAAGTGTGAACTAGTGAATGATGCAAATAAACAAACAAAAACACATTAAGCCAAACCACAGCCAAATAAGGACAGGCTTTTAAATGTGACGCATGACATCAGTGTGTGTTCGGGGAGATGGTGTCATTCTCACCGATCAGTGTGTGTGTTGCGTTGGTGCCATATTTGAAGCATAGACTATACCTGATACTAGCACTGAGATTGATTACATTTGAAATGCATAGAGTATCTTTAGCCTAATCTACTGTACAACATATGAATAGAAAATATAAGTATAATCCAGCAAGCGGGTGTGATTTTAATAATAATAATAATAATAATATTAGCCATTTAGCGGACACTTTTATCCAACGCAACTTACAGTCATGCATGCATACTGATTAATGAGGAGACAACTGCGAGACAAGAATGATAGAAACTCGGCAAAAAAAATAAACAGCCTCTCACTGTCAACTGTGTTTATTTTCAGCACACTTAACATGTGTAAATATTTGAATGAACATAACAAGATTCAACAACAGACATAAACTGAACAGGTTCCACAGACGTGACTAAAATAAATTGAATAATGTGTCCCTGGACAAAGGGGAGATCAAATTCAAAAGTAACAGTCAGTATCTGGTGTGGCCACCAGCTGCCTAAAGCCCTGCAGTGCATCTCCTCCTCATGGACTGCATCAGATTTGCCCGTTCTTGCTGTGAGATATTCCCCCACTCTTCCACCAATGCACCTGCAAGTTCCCAGACATTTCTGGGGGCAATGGCCAGGGCCCTCACACTCTGATCCAACAGATCCTAGACATGCTCAATGGGATTGAGATCTGGGCTCTTCGCTGGCCATAGCAGAACACTGACATTCCTGTCTTGCAGGAAATCACGCACAGAACGAGCTGTATGGCTGGTGGCATTGTCATGCTGGAGGGTCATGTCAGGATGAGCCTGCAGGAAGGGTACCACATGAGGGAGGAGGATGTCTTCTCTGTAACACACAGCGTTGAGATTGCCTGCAATTACAAGAAGCTCAGTCCGATGATGCTATGACACACCGCCCCAGACCCTTGACCTCCGAATCGATCCCGCTCCAGAGTACAGGCCTCTGTGTTACGCTCACCCCTGGTGAGACAAAACCGCAACTTGTCAGTGAAGAGCACTTTTTGCCAGTCCTGTCTGGTCCAGTGACGGTGGGTTTGTGCCCATAGGCAATGTTGTTTCCGGTGATGTCTGGTGAAGACCTGCCTTACAACAGGCCTACAAGCCCTCAGTCCAGCCTCTCTCAGCCTATTGCGGAAAGTCTGAGCACTGATGGAGGGATTGTGCACTCCTGGTGTAACTCGGACAGTTGTTGTTACCATCCTGTACCTGTCCCGAAGGTGTGATGTTCAGATGTACCGATCCTGTGCAGGTGTTGTTACACGTGGTCTGCCACTGCGAGGACGATCAGCTGTCTGTCCTGTCTCCCTGTAGCGCTGTCTTAGGCGTCTCACAGTACAGACATTGCAATTTATTGCCCTGGCCACATCTACAGTCCTCATGCCTCCTTGCAGCATGCTTAAGGCAAGTTCACGCAGATGAGCAGGGACCCTGGGCATCTTTCTTTTGGTGTTTTTCAGTGTCAGTAGAAAGACCTCTTTAGTGTCCTAAGTTTTCATAACTGTGACCTTAATTGCCTACCATCTGTAAGCTGTTAGTGTCTAACGACCGTGCCACAGGTGCGTGTTCATTAATTGTTTATGGTTCATTGAGCAAGCATGGGAAATAGTGTTTAAACCCTTCACAATGAAGATCTGTGAAGTTATTTGGATTTTTACGAATGATCTTTGAAAGACCGGATCCTGAAAAGGGGACGTTTCTTTTTTTGCTGAGTTTACAACCTGCACTAACAGATAGTCCACACACGCACACCTACATTTTGTGTTGCATATTTTTTTAAATATATTTTTATATAGCCCTTCGTACATCAGCTGATATCTCAAAGTGCTGTACAGAAACCCAGCCTAAAACCCCAAACAGCAAGCAATGCAGGTGTAGAAGCACAAGCATATTCAAACAAATAGTGCAGCTAGATTTAGATTTTATTGCAGAGTATATCATAGAATCACTATATTGCTAAGTCATTCAAAGACCCAATAGCAGAGCACAGGGGCATGATATAAGAGCATACTGTCACTAAGTGAAGCCTAAATATATTTGTGGGTAGATGCACATGTCGCACTATGATAATTTATGGACCAAATGGACCGATCATCGGCACGGTAGTGGGATCCCCACAAAACGTCTGTGTTGGCGGGGTAACCGGCTGGGAAGTGTGTGTGTGTGTGTGGTGGAGGAGGGGGTACCAGTAACTTGATGCTGAGAAAGAGGAGGACATGGCTGCCATAGCAGGGCCAGTATGTGAACTACACCAACTCTAAAGCGCCAACAGTTGCCCTCTCAACTTACACCTCCAACCCCCCAAGACACCCTCTCAGTGAAGTGAAGTCTGAAACTAACATGGTCTTTTGACAGGATCGGATTTGTTATGCGAAGACTCAGAGATAGCTCTGTTCTAACTGTGTGATTGTATTATATAGAGCAACACCACATTCCACAGAGACATATAGACAAATACAGACACAAAGAGACAGAGACAGCTAGGGGACTCCACCCACACACACACACATTCACTCGCACACCCACGCATATTGACACCACACACACATTCACAATCTCCACATACGCTGCTGTTACTCTTAATTGCCTAGTCACTTTTACCCCTACCTAGTATTTCAACTACCCCTGCACACTTAAATATATACAGCGACATATGAAAGTATTCACTCCCCTTGGCATTTTTCCTATTTTGTTGCCCTACAACCTGGAATTAAAATGGATTTTTGGAGGGTTTGTATAATTTATTTACACAACATGCCTACCACTTTGAAGATGCAAAATATGTTTTATTGTGAAACAAACAAGAAATAAAACACCCCCCAAAGCTAATACTTTGTAGATCAACCTTTTGCAGTAATTATAGCTACATGTCACTTGGGGCATGTCTCTATAAGCTTGGCACATCTAGTCACTGCGAGAATGAGAATTCTTGAGAATTCTTCAAGGCAAAACTGCTCCAGCTCCTTCAAGTTGGATAGGTTCCACTGGTGTACAGCAATCTTTAAGTCATACCGCAGATGGGATGGCGCCGACAGAGATGGACTCCTCGCTTTGCGTTCTTAGGAAACTATGCATGAAATTGTTTGATTACTTGTTAGATATTACTGCACGGTCAGAACTAGAAGCAGAAGCATTTCACTACACTTGAATTAACATCTGCTAACCATGTGACCAATCAAATTTGATTTGAGATTCTCAATTGGATTGAGGTCTGGGCTTTGACTCGGCCATTCTAAGACATTTAAATGTTTCCCCTTAAACCACTCAAGTGTTGCTTTAGCAGTACGCTTCAGGTCAATGTCCTGCTGGATGATGAACCTCCATCCCAGTCTCAAATCTCTGGAAGACTGAAACAGGTTTCCCTCAAGAATTTCCCTGTATTTAGCCCCATTCACCATTCCTTCAATTCTGACCAGTTTCCCAGTCCCTGCCGATGAAAAACATCCCCCACGGCATGATTCTGCCACCACAATGCTCACTCTGGGGATGGTGTTCTCGGGGTGATGAGAGGTGTTTGCACCAGACATAGCGTTTTCCTTGATGGCAAAAAAGCTCAATTTTAGTCTCATCTGACCAAAGTACCTTCTTCCATATGTTTGGGGCATTTCCCACATGCCTTTTGGCGAACACCAAACGTGTTTGCTTATTCTTTTCTTTATGCAATGGCTTTTTTTCAGGACACTCTTCCAGTAAAGCCCAGCTCTATGGAGTGTATGGCTTAAAGTGGTCCTATGGACAGATACTCCAATCTTCGCTTTGGAGCTTTGCAGCTCCTTCAGGATTATCTTTGGTCTCTTTGTTGCCTCTCTGGTTAATGCCCTCCTTGCCTGGTCCGCATGTTTTGATGGGCGGCCCTCTCTTGACAGGTTTGTTGTGGTGCCATATTCTTTCAATTAAAAAAAAATGGATTCAATGGTGCTCCCTAAGATATTCAAAGTTTCTGATAAAAAAATGATAACCCAACCCTGATCTGTACTTCTCCACAACTTTGTCCCTGACCTGTTAGGAGAGCTTCATGGTCTTCATGGTGCCACTTGCTTGGTGGTGCCCCTTGCTTAGTGGTGTTGCAGAATCTGAGGCCTTTCAAAACATGTGTAAATATACTGAGATCATGTGACAGATCATGTGACACTTCGATTGCACACAGGTGGACTTTATTTAACTAATAATGTGACTTCTGAAGGTAATTGGTCACAACAGATATTTTTAGTTGCTTCACAGCAAAGGGGGTGACATATGCACACACCACTTTTCAGGTTATTTTTTTAAACAATTTTTTTTTCCATTTCACTTCACCAATTTGGACTAGTTTGTGTATGTCCATTACATGAAATACAAATAGAAATCTATTTAAATTACAGGTTGTAATGCAACAAAATGGGAAAAATGCCAAGGGGAGTGAATACTTTTGCAAGGCACTGTATATAGCTTTGTTTATTGTGCTACTATTTACATTTTCTATTACTTTTTAAGTCTGCATTGTTGGGAAAGGGCTCGTAAGTACACATTTCACTGTAAAGTTTACACTTGTTGTATTTGGCGTATGTGACAATTACAATTCATTTGATTTAGAGGCTGAAAGCGAGATGGAGAGGGGGAGAGAGAGACCCTCCACTCCCAGCGAGCCATCACATGGGGCCTGAACCCACATGGCTCAGCACTCCTCCACTCTGCGTTCTGTCCCTTCCTGTCGTTTATCTGCTTTATTAGGTTATCTGGGCTCACAGATAAGTACACACGTACGCGCGCACACACACTCGCGATTCATAACGGCCTTGAATGCTCACTTTTATGCCAGGTTTATGTTCTCTTTAAATTAACCGTAGATATCCGGGCAGCCAAATTAACGCCGGCACTACTGCTGCGCACTGAGGGAAAGAGAGATCATCGAAGAGAAAACAACATTGTGTGTGTGTGGTCATCAGAGCTGTAAAACCGCTCCTTATCATTAGTAATTCAATTTGCTCTTTATTAGCAGCTCTTATCTGCAGCATAGATGGCTACTTTCCCTCTCTCTTTCCATCTTCCTCTCTCTCCCTCGTTCCACCTTCCTCTCTATCCCTTCTTTTCTTAGTTTCTCCTTCCTTCCCTCCATCAATGAGAGAAAAACAACATGTCCTGCTTCAGGCTAGCTTCATCTCGACACATACAAAAGAAGATAAGGCACAGAACTAGGAGAAAGAATGACTGGATGGAGAGAGAGAGAGGGGTGAGAGACAGAACAAGAAGAGAAGAACAGCAGGAAAACAATGGAGGACAGAGAGTTGATGTGAGAGGAGGAGGGTGAATGATGAGAGAGAAAGGAGAGAAACGGAGAGAGTGAGCGATGGAGAGGGCCAGACAGCCAGCCATCAGGATGAATAAAGCCCATTGTTAATAGTGATGTATGTTCTAATGTCTGCTCTACTCCATTGACTGGGGGGAGTCGACACAGACAGCATGACAGGGGCTGCTATAGCAGAATGACCGGGGGATGGAAGAAAGAGAGGGGTAGAGGGTTGTAAAAACACGGATTGCTTTCTATCAGGTTAGACCTAGATTCTCTCGTTTGTTAAAACAATCCAATTTGCAAAATGATAATTATGCATAAGCTGCTTTTTACCTAGAGGGCTGGCTGGGGGAGATGGGGAGGTGAGTGGTGTAGGGATGTTAGGGCTTGATAGTAGAGCCTCTTCTCTTCCCCACCTCCAGCCCCGAACATTACCCACTGAAACACTTGTTCACCATCATAGCTCAATCAGGCTATCAATTACACCCCCCCCCCCCCTCACTCCTTAACTGCCGACCTCACACAAAGACCACATTGCATTGCTCCATAGGCCTCCCATAGAGATGGGTATGTTGCCCCCTGCAGGACACTGGAGACAGTGTGGGATACCATCTGCAGATTGGCCGATTCGAGCACTGCAAAGCGCAAAATGATCCCAGTGTCCTAAAATTACTAAACCATAGAGCTGTTAGACAGATTATATCCACACTACTCCAGTCCATGTCATGTAGTTCTACACAGAGGGACATATTCATTAAAGATGGCAACAAACAGTGATTGTTGGCAGTAGCTTCTTTGTGTTGTAATATCCCAAACATAAGTGTCAGTTTCAACATTAAAGATTCCATCTTTAAGTAAGTTAGTCACACAGTAGCTAACACAGACTAAGACACCACTCAAAGCTATCTGAATAAGATCTAGTCCCACCCCATCACTCAAGGAGCGCATTTGTTGTTGCTTGAACTCGAGACACTTTTGTTCAGTCTGCTAGCCACTAATGCTAATCGCTAGTTAGCTGGCTAGCAAACAAGCTAATAAAAGTACTGAGTCGGAGCAAACGTAGCTAGCTAATACAGCCTGATACCAGTACTGGTGGAGGCTTAAATCAGCATGTTGTTTGCGCAACAGTATCTTCTAAATCAAAGAGGAATTGGCGAAGCATGAATATGTTGGCTACATGAATAAAGATTTAATGTAGCACACGATTATAGGGTCCCATAGGAAACACTGAACATCACTTTGGTTCCTACCCTGTCACAATAACTCGTCCATGGCACTTTCATTTGTTGTCATGTCAAACAACACTGTATTCAAAGTGCCCACTATTATTTATATTCTAACTATAGAATTATAAAAAACATTCTATTTCCATGATTCCAAAAGTTCACACTCAGAATGGAGATTGAAATCATTTAGAATATATGTGTTGCCACTCTAGGGTCACGCACTACTCATAATGCAAATGTAGAACTATTATTAATCAAAAACATTTTTTAAATACCATATAATATGATATTTTGGTCATATCGCCCAGTGCTAATAAAACGTGCCATAGTTTACACCGTTGCCTAGCAACACAGCTAGCAACTACTTTTACAGATCCACTGTCTCATCTGCCCAGCTACACAATTGATAAACTTGATCAACACTGTAAAAGCATCACAAATTATCTCAAACTTTTGCAACATTGTTACAATATTGAAATTCAATTTCCACTGTGTCCCATAATAATGAACGTGACCGGATGTGACAGACAGGCAATTATTTATCAGACAGTCGAAATCACGAATCAGCATAATTCTATGGATATATAAAAATAAATATCAATAGAAAAACAGGTCAAATTAAACTAAATGCAGATACTTTGCTGTCTTTCCAGCTACAGTCTGAAGTGATTATGTTAGCTGTGCCGTTGGCAAGCTAGCAAGGCGGGGGAAAGCCTCCATAGCAACCATTTTTGTTTTCCATAGCAACCTGCAAAGTTCTGGAACTATGAACCAGCGCTTGGGTAGTTTTGCTTTACATGGCAGTCAAAGCGAATAGAACTAACAACCACAGAATGGCTAAAATTGCACTTGACAACCAATACATACAATTAACTGTAAGGTCCCTTAGTCGAGCAGTGAATTTCAAACACAGATTCAACCACAAAGACCAGGGAGATTTTCCAATGCCTCGCAAAGTAGGGCAGCAATTGGAAGATGGTGAAAAAAAAAGAATGCATTGAATATCTCTTTGAGCATATGGAAGTTATTAATTACACTTTGGATGGTGTATCAATACACCCAGTCACTACAAAGATACAGGCCTCCTTCCTAACTCAGTTGCCGGAAAGGACGGAAACTGCTCAGGGATTTCACCATGAGGTCAATTGTGACTTTAAACAGATATAGTTTAATGGAAGTGATAGGAGAAACTGAGCATGGATCAACATTGTAGTTACTCCACAATACTAACCTGCATGAAAGAGTGAATTAAGGAAGCTTGTACAGAATAAAAATATTCAAAAACATGCATCCTGTTTGCAATAGGGCACTAAAGTAAAACTGCACAAAAATAAACGTTCTGTCCTGAATACGACACGTTATGTTTGCGGCAAATCCAACTACACTGAGTACCTCTTTTCATATTTTCAAGCATCATGTTATGGGTATGTTAGTCAACGGCAAGGGAGTTATTTTATTTTGGATAAAATGGAATAGATCTAAGCACAGGCAAAATCCTAGAGGAAAACCTGGTTCAGTCTGCTTTCCAACAGACGACATTGAATGTTCCTGAGTGGCCTAAGTGAATATCTTATCCTTAAAATGTAACCCACTCTGACAACACATATCATAAGCCTATACTGCAACAGCCTAGTTTAACCCCAACACAGTGGTCTGAAACTCATGGTTTGCAGGACACATCAAGCAAGTCACATTATGCTGGCTTGCAAAGTAATATGGATATGGATATCCAATAATTGGGACTTTTAATCACCCACAACCTGCATTTATAACGACTGCCAAGGTATGGAGAGTTGGAGAAAGGAAACTACCTAAACCATTTCAACTTGAACAATGATCTCATTAACGGGTGCAATAAGTCCAACCACTAACGGATTGAATTAGATGAGAAAATGGTTTGTTATTTATCTTTGTACAGCATCAGATCAATCAATCAATTGATGTGCATGCAAAAACACAGAAATTGTAATAAACAATTCTAAAAATCAACCTGCAATAAAGCATGCTAGGAGATATGATAATGATGGCTATGCTTCTGAATGCGAGTGTTTTTTTTCTACACAGAGTAAAAATGACAATCACACTCAACTCAAGTTATTAACACCAACGGTTTATTTTACAACACTGAGTGTAAATGTAACTACTGAATTAATAAACCTATCATACATTATTTGGAGTGGAATTCCACTCTACCTGTAGAATGTGTGCTTTATTTAGACAGACAAAATGCATGAAAGGTAGAGACGGGAATTGAACACTGGTCCCGGTGCAGAAGCGCACATTTGCTTGTTGCTGGGAGTGTTGTCCACATGACCACGGCACTGGGCAATCCTCTCGTTTCTATCATGAATCTTGTTTCGAACTATACATTTAGGTAACTGATGTGTAACTGTTACATAATGGGTATGTTATATAAAGGGTTTCGTTTGAATATTAAAAACATGAAGTAAATGTGTTTTTTGTGTTTTTCCAAACTCATGAAAAAAGGTTTGGCAATTGTTTTTAGAGCATGGAGCTTTGTTCCCTACAATGTTCCAAAACAATTGGGGAAAAACTGTATAACACAATAATGAATAAAACAGCATCCGCTATCGAGTGGAATTGAGAATTCAGAATTATCTGCATTATGTGATGCTGTTCGTATTAAACAGCTTTAACTTGACTATGATATTCACAAATTGGATGGGTTATATTTAGGATAGCGTTTAACATTTTTATGATGGCATGTTCAAATTTGAAAAGCATCTTATTGTATTATTTTATATGTTAAGCTAATTCCCCAAATTCCTGAATGTTTTCAGAATTCTGGGGACATTGAGGTTTACCAGGAATATTCCCTCTTAAGTTTGTCTTTGGAATCTGCCATGAGTTGAGGTAGTTGGGTTGTGTTTGGCTTGAGTTGAAAGAAGGAATTTAAATTCAGGGAATTGGTCGAGTGAGGAAATGTAATTATTTGAATTGTTGTGGCAGAATATTGAATTACGAATGGTATTTTTTTATTGACTCAGAATTGGAATTCAAGTTGAATTTACTCTGACTTGAAGAACTGCTATGGAATTTTGTATTGAATTGATGGCATTTAAATGGAGAGGGAATTACATTGGAATTGAATTTGAGGAATTGGCCCCAACCCTGCTGGAATGTTGAATTGATGGAATTTATAGGGAGAGGGAATTGAGTTGGAATTTAATTTGTGGAATTCACCCGAACCCTGCTAGCGAAACTTATAAAAACAGATTTTTTTTTAAATTGAAATGTTAGAATGGAAAAGAACTCCATTAATTCCTACATTGATTTTGGAGTTACATGGAAGATGTTTTTTTGTTCAGGTCACTAACCAAGGTCAGAAAAACCTACTGGCCCCAATAAGACTGTACATCATGTGTGTTTTCCCCCTTTTTCCAAGCTCTCTTTTCCTACCTGTCCTGGAGGGGTTGGGGGAGAGACGTCGTAGCTTGTGTCTGCCAAATGAGACCAGTTCAAGGGACGGGGTCCTCTTCACACCCCCCGGGCTCTGGACAAGGGTGCGTGTCCTCACTGCAGTTTGTGTCCGGACCGGAGTGTGTGTCCTAAGGCGCAGAGAGTAGCGGCTGATCAGGGTCATGGCTGCTGGGCTGGATCTCCGTTCTGCCCCAGACCCACTGTAATACATAGGAGAGTGTGTGTTAGAGGTAGATGTCTGTGTGTCTGTGTGTGTCTGTGTGTGTGTGTGTGTGTGTGTGTGTGTGTGTGTGTGTGTGTGTGTTAGAGGTAGTGGGGAAATAATATAAATTCCTCTGCCAAGAGGGGTGTGAACAGTTTGTCATGAATAGTACTTTTGCCAATGGTAACAGACATGGCGTGCGCGCTTGAAAGGGGGTCGCAGGATCCTAATGCTGGAAGAGGGGCCTGAGCGAAAATGTTTGGTAACCCCTGAACCCCTGAGTTAACATGACCTTTAATTTCTATTTTCTTTAACATAAATGCTTAAAAATTCACAAAAAGTATTAGAAGAAAATTATATTAAAGAAAATGTATAAGATCTCCTGTGTTTGCCAAAGACCTTATTTTCACGTTTATCTACACCCCAATTCAGCTCCCCATAGGCTTTGGCCCAACGAGCCATGGCGGAGTTAGTGCTTACAAAAAGACGCCATTACTATTGCTCTCTATAGTAAGAGAATGGATGAGAAAAGAAATCACTGGCTGCCCTCATCCTCTTCTTTCTCACCTGCTAACTGACCTCCTGATGATCTTCATCCTGCTCCTGAGTTTGAACCCTCCAGGGGAAGAGGAGGCGGTGCGTTGAGTTACAGATGGAGGGACACTGGACCCCCCCTTGGCCCCATTCTCTTTCTCAGAAGTCCAGCGGAACAGAGACCCACCTCTGGACCCTGTCCCGGAGCCAGTCTGCCCCACTCCCCCAGAAGCTGCCTTCCAGCAGTAGCGACTACTGAGGGTAGTAGAGCAGGAGGCCGGTGCTGCCTTACGCTGCTTGGTTAAAGGATTTGGGGATTTTGGTTTCTTGGTATCCAACCCCTCTGCAGCTCTCTGGGGCAGAGCCAGTGCCAGGTCTTTGGGTGAGAGAGGCTTCCGGGACAGCCTAGCCTGGACCCCTGCAGCGGAGGACACCCAGGTGTACTTGGAGGTCTTAGGGACTGCAGTGGATAAACTGAGCCTACGGGCAACCTTTTTTCTGGGGGCAAAGGCTTTCCTACTGGAACTGGGGCTGGATGAGAAACTGCTAGGGACTCCAGAATGGGAGACTGTGGTGGTGACAGATGTGATTAGATTTTCTGGGCACCGGGACTCTATTCTGGCCTGGCTGGGCCTGATTCCTCCTGGCTGATGGCTCTTCACCCATGTAAACTTGGAGTGGTTCTGGCGAGAGGAAGCTGGCTGGGCTGGGGTGAGCTTGGACCTGGGACGGAGATAGGCAGTAGGGGGAGCAGAGAGAGGAGGTGGAAGGGGTAGAGGAAGTGAATTGGCATCGCTAGGGGTGGGGTTGCAGTTGGAGGTTGCCTCGGGGACAACCTGCTTAGCTGCTGTATTGGTTTTCCCAGTCACGCAATGTTTAATATGTAGCTGAGCAGTGCTCTGAACCCTGGTGGCAGTGGTGGTCGTTTTGGCAGGGACACCTGACAAATCCATTTGTCCAGGGGCGGTCATTATCAGAGGCAGTCCCAGTCCGATGCTCTTCGCTTGAATCTTGGCCTGAATATCATGTTTTGTTTCTCTATGCTGGTCCTCTGGAGGTCCAGGCCCTTTAAGCTCCATAACTCCCAGCCCAGCCTTGCCCCCAGGTCCTGTCCTTCCTCTGCCGGGTTCAGTCTCTGTCTCTATAGCTGTGGATCCACTGCCTGTCCCCGTCATAGATCTTCTCACTCCCCCTGTGAGTGCGTACTGCTGGCCCTTTGGCCCTGTTAGATCCCTAGACGTAGCCCATTCTGTTCCATCCTTCTCTCTAGCTGGGTCCGTACTGCTGTGGCTGGACTGTAAGGTATCTGCAGCATGAAGGGACAGGAAGCCAGTAGAGGAGTTGGGTGCTGCAGAATCTAAAGAGGGCTTGGTGATCTGTATTGGTCTACCCTGCTGCCCTAGAGAGGGCTTGGCAGTCTGTGTAGTAGGTCTACTGTGCTGGGATGAGCTGGTCTTGCTACTGAGGGTGTAGCTCTTCCTCCAGTGTCCTGTGGGTTGAGGGGGGTGAGGCCCACCACGCAAGGGGAATGTGGGGCTGAAAAATGAGCTGGGACTCCTGCCTCGGGCTGGTGGTCTCGCTGGGTGCCACTGCTGGCCAGAACAAGAAGGGGCATCCCCATGGATACTTCTATGGTTATTGATGAGATCTGTGAGATGACAGAAAGAGGTTAAGAAGTAACTGGCAACAGTGGTTAATTCAAATTGAAAAGCGTGTATCTAGCTAGCAACGTCAATTTGCGTCAGCTAAATTAGATAGCGTTAGCTAGGCATCAACAGAGAACGTGGTGGTTATAACAGTCAGCGTGACAGCTTTCAATTGTAACTGGTAAGTACTAGTTATTAAATATAGTGTATCAGTAATGTTAACTGTACTGTAAAACATCACATTACTTTGCAACAGATCGATTTGCCTTTTCAGCGCTTCTCTCTCATCCATGTTGTTTATGTCCTAAACTCAAACGTCATCATCCAGCGTCGCATTTATAGATTACGTGTTGAGGAGTTTGGTCGTTACCACAGTCACAAAGTCAGAAATCCCACCTACTCGACCAATCAGATGAGGGAGTGTGATGACGCGTATATCGACCAGCTTGCAATGCCAGACGGCTTGCAATGCCATTACGTCACAAATTACTGGAATACATTGGTCACTAATATCTGTTGGGAAAAAGTCTGGTTATTACCACTCAAAAACTTGCTTGTTAACAAGGTCAAAGAGGTCTCTTTCAGAATGATCCATAAGTATTACCCTGTGAATCATTACACTCAAAAAACTCAAAAAAGATATTAACATTGATTGTACTTTTTGTGTTGAGCATCCAGAAACAGTTTCGCATTTATTTTGGTATTATCTACATGTAAAACAATTATGGAAAGATATTCACAGTTTAATAATTGTTAATATTCTTGATGATTTTTTTTTTTTTATGGGAAAATGTGCTGCACGGTTTCCTTAACCGGAATAAAGATTATTTTTAAAGACACATGCATTTGTTTTATCTAGTGATTCACCAATGATGTGGTTATTTATTAACGATAATGAAACCAAACGTTCTAAATGCAAAGTGGTAATCAGATGTCTTATTCAAACTCAGCTCGCAAGCTTATCATGATATTTGCCCTTACTGATGGATACTTGTCTTACCCCAAAATAGGTTTAGTCCAATAGCTGCATTGTATTTAAAATGGCATGTAGACAAACAAATTGACATATCTTAGGCACTTATCTACTACACACACTGCCAAGCACATACTACACAGACTGCCAAGCACCTAGGCCCTTACTATAGTAATTTGTTTATTCAACTTAACATAGCCGTGCAGTCCACCTTTCCGGTATTTTGAACCAGTTTGCCGCTGTACAAAGGTATGGTCTTCAAGCTATGGAAGACGGCAAAACATTTAATAATAAATAATTGATTGGACTTACATGACACTTTTCTAGACACCCAAAGCACCCAAACAGTGTGAGGGGAAACTCACCACGCTAACCCAACTTACATACTCTACTTTTATTGGCCCAAAGTAAACTTGTTTAACTTTTTTTTCTTTTTTTTTCTTTTTTTTTTTACAGATATTTTGTTATATATACATTATTCATACACTTTACATACAGGGTGCTTTTATACACAGTATTACACGATGAGAATACAGTTTGATATACACATTACACATAAAATGGTACTCATCATTACATACACTTGCAATAAGTGTCATGGGATCTTTAGTGACCACAGAGTTAGGACACCCATTTGAAGTCCCATCTTCTTCAATTTTATTGAGGAACATTCCATTGTTAGTTGGTACTTCAACATTATTAAAATGAAATTAATGTTAAATATAAAAGTATATAGTATAAATGACAGTGATCTTTCTTTGAACTTACTGCCTTCATGTTCATTTCAGCAGCATATTTCTCTTTGGCATTTGTTTGTCGGTCTTTGCCCTGGTGGCATTCATACGTCTTTGTGCCCACAACATGACAGAACACCATTGAATGGGAGATTTTAACTCTCCCAAATTAGTTTTTACCTGCCAAAGGATGTTCTTCTGTTGAAGGTCAAAAATATGATATATTACTATTATAATTAAAGGCGTGTAGGAAACTAACAACGTTGCTCTGTCAAATAGAATAACTCCTCTATGCTTGGAATGGAATCCCTTAAATAAGATGGCGCAGACAGAGAGGGCTGCTTCGCTTCTGGTTCTTAAGAAACTTTGCTGTATTTTGGTTTTTTACATTGTTAGCCCAGAAAATGTTAAGTGTTATTACATACAATCGGGAAGAGCTATTAGGTATCAAAGCAGTGGTAACTCACCAGCATTGCAAGCATTACAACCTGGAATACGACTTGCCTGAAGTGGATCCTTTGTTCGCACCACCCAGGACAATTGAACTGACTCCAGAGGCCGACCCAAAACAACGCCCGCGGAGAAGAGGAAGTCGGAGGGGTCTTCTAGTCAAACTTATGAGGTGCGCACACCACCCACCACTTCAGAGTATATGACTCACTAATGTTCTGTCCCTGGATAACAAGGTTAACGAGATCAGGGCAGGGGTTTCTTGCCAGAGAGACATCAGGGATTGTAACATATACTGTCGGAGTCAGTCCAGCCATCTGGATTCTCGATCTATCGCACCGACAGGAATAAACATCTCTCCGGGAAGAAGAAGAGCGGTGGTGTATGTTTCATGATTAACAACTCATGGTGTAATTATAATAACATACAGGAACTCAAATCCTTTTGTTCACCCAACCTAGAATACCTCACAATCAAATGCTAACCGTATTATCTCCCAAGAGAATTCTCTTCGGGTATTGTCACAGCCGTGTATATCCTCCCTCAAGCTGATACTACGGTGGCCCTCAAGGAACTTCACTGGACTTTATGCAAATTGGAAGCAACATATCCTGAGGATGCATTTATTATATACAACAGGCACTGATATAAAGTGTTTTTTCTCTAAATTGCTGGGATGTCATGTCTACTAATCAGCACACTCATAACAACCTAAGCATTACGAAACTTCAGTTTGATAAATAAGTCACATGTAGCAAATAAGTAATTACATGTTTTGTTAACCAAATTGGACACTCATATAAAAACTCCTCACTTGGTGAGCGAAAAAAAATTGCAACCTGCTGAAAAAGATAGATTTTGGGCCCAGTTATCCCTCTCGCTGTGGCACCACACATTTGAGTGGTAAGAAAAAAGCAACCGACTGCAGATCAAAGTTGAGGCTTGAAGTCGGGGGAGGTGCATCTGCGACAGCCAAAGGTCAGGCACTGATGTGGTTTTCCAACATTTTATTTATTTATTTTATTTAACCTTAATTTAACTTGGCAAGTCAGTTAAGAACAAATTCTTATTTCTAATGACGGCCTACCAAAAGGCCTCCTGCGGGGACGGGGGCTGGGATTAAAAATTTAAAAAATATATATATATATAAATATAGGACAAAACACACATCAGGACAAGAGAGACAACACAACACTTCATAAGGAGAGACCTAAGACAACAGCAAGGCTTTGCCATTGTTTATAAAAAGCATTCTTTAGAACGTCGAAATAAACATGTCTCCAACTCCTATATCACACACTGAAAAATATACATTTACATTACATTTAAGTCATTTAGCAGATGCTCTTATCCAGAGCGACTTACAAATTGGGTATATATGTGAACAATGAATTGGTGAGAGAGAGCCTCAAATATCACATTAATTAGCACATATCCACTGTATTCATGAATTGCAGCAAAGTTGGTTCCTATGTGTCATGTCTTTGGTCACGTTCACATGGGCCAAACAAAAACACCCGTGGTTCACAATGCCCCCTGGGCACACACTGGTTGAATCAAAGTTGTTCCATGTCATTTTTGTAAAAATTACGTTGAACCAATTTCATAACCTATGATCACATGATTTTTGTCCATTTTTATCCCCATAATGTGAACACACTTTGAAATGGTTGATCACGACTTAAGAGAAGTGATCCCCTCGAATGTGCCCAATGAGAGAAGTGAAAAATGATTCCTTAGTTGTTAATTTTCTCAAAATCTAAAGGCACAACCAAGAATCCAATCAATGTCTTAAGTAGTTAAGATATAACAGTAAATGGACTGGTTGCTGAATGGTGAAAAGTTGCTGTCACATTCTTTAAAGAATAAAACTCAAGTTTTATTTGCACTTTGTCAAGTAGTTACAGTTGCCAGCTAGCTTCCACTACGTGGTATCTAATACTGTTTATAAGAGACTTTCTGTGTTTTTTTTGTGTGTGTGTGTGTGTGTGTGTGTGTGTGTGTGTGTGTGTGTGTGTGTGTGTGTGTGTGTGTGTGTGTGTGTGTGTGTGTGTGTGTGATCTGACTTGGAGTTAACTACTTGAACATTATATAGGCCAATGTACATACAGAATGGATATACTGTAGCTACTGTATTATGAAGAAATATGTCACAGACTTCTCCCCCTGTCTCTTTCAGGTTTCAGACATCACCTACCAAAGACCAAAGCATAACAAGTACATATGCTTCATCGTTATCAAGGAGCCTATTGGGGGCCCTAAGCAAGATTTGCTTAGGGGGCTCCCTACCTCGTGGCAAAACATTTCAGTGGCCCCCTTCTTGAATATAGAAAATACATTTTTTTAAATTTGGTTAGATTAGATTTTATTTTTTACATATATCCTAAGGGCATTTAAAAGTTCCAGAGTGGGGTCTTAGAGAAATTGGCATAGTAGGCAATGTAACCCAATCACAACACTGCTTTTAATTGTATCATTGCACATCCTGAAAATCACCAGCAGAGGGCGACCATTTTGAATCCATTCTGTTGGTAATGCTTACAAATTGGATCATAACTCTAAAAGTAGCAGATATCCCATTATTTTATGTTCAACAGTATATACAAACATGTGACACATTTTCAATATTCATGTTTATATTTTTTAATACTACTATTACAGAGCAAGCAGTAAATCTCCACTTGACACCAATGTTTGCTTTGTAGCACCTACAGATTAAACACTCTAGTGTTAAAGGAGGCCTGGGTAAAGCCAAAGTGTTTTAAATATGCAAACTAAATTATTGCTCAATTATGCTTTCAGATGCAAATGTCAAATATATGTCAACCGTTGTTCCTCCAAAGGAATATTCTATGGTTTACATTTTGTGAAAATCCCCCAAATCATGCTATTGTTTTTATCTGTCTTTCGAAGAGCATCCAGGACCATATTATAGTTTTTTTCTGATTGCTTAGGCACTATCTTTGAAACTATAGGCTATTTTTGCAAAAATCTACACACTAACCACAAAACCTTACACCAAACCAGCAAAACATTATACATCTCTTGCAAAAGCAAACAATTCTTGAAAAACGCTTCAAACTCCTTTAAAAAATGTGTGTTTTTGTGTCAATACAGTACACACAAACCATCAATTGAATAAGCACACGAAGCACCAACTACACATTGATAGTATAAATTAAAAACACTTGTGGCTTTTTCTTTTTCTGTGTGCAGGGCATAGCAGCTTGCAATAAAGTTGCCATACATGTAGTAAACACACATGTATCCAAATGTGTAGTCGTAACACACGATGCAAATAAGGGGGAAAAGTTTCTTTTTTTCCCCAAAATGTTCTAACCCTCCTCAAACAACAAAAGCACAGTAGAAGAAAACAAAAACATTTGTGCTAGAAAGAAAATAACAGAAAAGAATGAGGCTACATCTCGCCTTCTTTGTGGGTTAGGCCATAAGACTTCATCCACATCACATGCGATGTTGTCTTGAGCTAGTCAGCGTAGAAAGTATCACCTGGAGTTCCTTATCCAGGCCTGGCATGACCCCTAACCGATGTCTCCACAAGCCTCCTCTATTGCCTGTAGAAAGAGTATGTGTTGGTGGGGCTGGAGATCACACACCTTCCAATGCCATGCAGAGAAGAATTCTTCAATAGAATTCAAGAACGGAGAGTATGGGGGAGAGATTGAGTGCAATGAAAAGTGGGTGACCTCTGAACCAATTGCGGACCACAGCAGCCAAGGGTGAAAACTAACTTTGTCCCAGATGATAACGTATCTGGGATGCTCTGGCCCCTGGTCATTAAGGATTAGTCTGTTGTGGAGGGTGTCCAGAAATGTTATAATGTGTGCAGTGTTGTATGGGCCTAAGATTGCATGATGGTGAAGGATGCCATTTTGACTAATAGCCGCACACATTGTTCTGTTGCCACCACGTTGTCCCAGGACGTTGATGATGGCACGGTGTCCGATGATAGGGATCAGTCAATATCAGTCAATTTCTTCAAGTGCAGTCGAAAAAACCATCAAGTGCTATGATGAAACTGGCTCTCATGAAGACCGCCACAGGAATGGAAGACCCAGAGTAACCTCTGCTAAAGAGGATAAGTTCATAAGAGTTACCAGCCTCAGATATTGCAGCACAAATAAATGCTTCACAGAGTTGAAGTAACAGACACATCTCAACATTAACTGTTCAGAGGAGACTGTGTGAATCAGGCCTTCATGGTCGAATTGCTGCAAAGAAACCACTAATAAAGGACACCAATAGGAAGAAGAGCCTTGTTTGGGCCAAGAAACATGAGCAATGGACATGAGACTGGTGGAAATGTGTCCTTTGGTTTGAAGTCAAAATTTGAGATTTTTGGTTCCAACCACCGTGTCTTTGAGAGGCGCGGTGTGGGTGAACGGATGATCTCCACATATGTGGTTCCCACAATAAAGCATGGAGGAGGTCTTATGGTGTGGGGATGCTTTGCTGGTGACACTGTCTGTTATTTATTTAGAATTCAAGGTACACTTAACCAGCATCGCTACCACAGCATTCTGCAACGATACCCCATCCCATCTGGTTTGGGCTTAGTGGGACTATCATTTGTTTTTCAATAGGACAATGACCCAATACACCTCCAGGTTATGAATGGGCTATTTTACCAGGAAGGAGAGTGATGGTGTTGCATCAGATGACCTGGCCTCCACAATCCCCTGAACTCAACCAAATTGAGATGGTTTGGGATGAGTCGGACCACAGAGTGAAG
The DNA here is from genome assembly GCF_036934945.1 of Oncorhynchus masou masou. NCBI lineage: Eukaryota > Metazoa > Chordata > Actinopteri > Salmoniformes > Salmonidae > Oncorhynchus > Oncorhynchus masou. The sequence goes on along the minus strand of NC_088226.1, from coordinate 37,309,176 downwards.
GAAAAGCAGCCAACAAGTGCTCTGCATATGTGGGAACTCCTTCAAGACTGTTGGAAAAGCATTCCAGGTGAAGCTGGTTGAGAGAATGCCAAAGTGTGCAAAGCTGTCATCAAGGCAAAGGGTGGCTATTTGAAGAATCTCAAATATAAAATATATTTTGATTTGTTTAACTTCTTATGGGCAAGTGGGACGGTAGTGTCCCACCTGGCCAACATCTAGTGAAGTTGCAGAGTGCGAATTCAAACTACAGAATTACAAATATTTAACTTTCATAAAATCACAAGTGTAATACATCAAAATAAAGCTTAACTTCTTGTTAATCCAGCCGCTGTGTCAGATTTCAAAAAGGCTTTACGGCGAAAGCACACCATGCGATTGTGAAAAACATATTTCAACCAGGCAGGGGCGCCACGAAAGTCAGAAATAGCAATATAAAAAATGCCTTACCTTTGATGATCTTCTTCTGTTGGCACTCCAAAAGGTCCCAGATACATCAGAAATTGTCCTTTTGTTCGATAATGTCCTTCTTTATATCCATAAAAACTTAGTTTAGCTGGCGCGCTTCAGTCAATAATCCACCCAGTTTCCCCCCATCAAAATGCATACAAAATGAATCTCCAACATTACTAATAAACTTTTCCACACAAGTCAAACAACGTTTATAATCAAACCTTAGGTACCCTAATACGTAAATAAACAATACAATTTAAGACGGAGAATCGTTATTGTCTTTACCGGAGAGAGAACGCACTCTCTTCCACGCGCTTGGAAACACTACAGCCAAAATGGGAACCACCCAGAAAAACGACAATTTCTGGCTCATTTTTCCAAAAACCAGCATGAAACTCTTTCTAAAGACTGTTGATATCTAGTGGAAGCCCTAGAAACTGCAATCCGGGAGGATTTCGCCTTATAATAAAAGTGATAGCCATTGAAATCAGTGGAAGGCTGAATTTTGTTTGGGGAGGGTGGTGGTTTGTCCTCGGGGTTTCTCCTGCCATATCAGTTCTGTTATACTCACATACATTATTTTAACAGTTTTAGAAATTTTAGAGTGTTTTCTATCCAATTATATGCATATCCCAGCTTCTGGGCCTGAGTAACAGTCAGTTTACTTTGGGCACGCTTTTCATCTGGAGTTGAAAATACTGCCCCCTACCCAAGAGAGTTTAAGACGTTTTTGGTTACCACATGATTCCAAATGTGTTATTTCATAGTTTTGATATCTCCACTATTATTCTACAATGTAGACAATAATTAAAATAAAGCAAAACCCTAGAATGAGTAGGTATTCTAAAACTTTTGACCAGTAGTGTAGATAATTAACATAGTAAGGGGAGGGGGGGTAGGAAGGACTTTGTGGAAGGCAGCTGCAGGAGCTTGGCTACTGCAGCACATTCACTACATTGGAGAAAGGTAAATGTCTGCTTTGTAATTACTCTTGTAATTAGCCTTTACTAACCTTTCACAGCTGTAACTCTAATCAAGTAATGTAATATCTTTGATAGGATTGAGTGTAAATATGTGTACGATTGTATTCTCTTTCAGATCCAGAGGAGTTTCTCACCCTCATCATATCCTATATTCTCTGTCTGGAGCTTCTCCTCAAACTAAGATTACTTTATTCTTAATGTTTTCAATGTAATACATATCATATTACTAGACTTTACATTATAATACATGTTTATTATAATCTCTTCTCCAGGTCAGCTGGGGGTAAGGTCCAGGGGAGTTACTATTATCAGATCTTCCTGGATCACAATCACACCCTGGTCCTGCCTACCTTCCAACACCTAATCTAGTTTAGGAAAGATCAATCAGGAAGGCTTGTCTGAATGCTCGTTTAAGCCTGACATAATTCACTTTTGTTTCCTATTCTATGGACATAGTGGGAATGAATACAAATGTATCATCAGCTTAGCATCTTGTTTCTTCTCCTCTTCCTATTAGCCATGTGTGGGATGTCCTTCACCTCATTTACCTTATAGCCTATAAGCACAGTACAATGATGTACATTCCTCACACTTGCTGTTTAACCTATGGGCTCACTTTTGCAATTATCACTTTTCTCTCAACCAATGGGCGTAAATCTTTGGATGTATTTTTGTTTTTCAGCAACAGTTTTTCAACTACGGTCTCTGCTTTCCGAGTTGTTTAAGTCAAGTTGGATGCCGAAATCTCCCTTGAGGGAGAGAATGCGTGTTACAGAGATCGATCTACACCCACTCCCAGGTGATTGCAGGTGATTCCTCCACCACTACAACATTTTTCGGCTCATCTCTGCAACTCCCAGACAACGTCACCCCTTTCTTGGGAGAAGAGGTTGTTTTTCCCCAGAGGGAAGAAAAGGCTCCAGAAATTGGATTCCCCAGTGAAGGGGAAAATTCCAAGATCCAAGGCGTCTCCAACCAGGCTATTGCTTCTTCCTTTGCTCCCTACCTCACTACTGCAACCACCTAAACTGCCTCCACCCGCTCCGGTGCTGGCAGCTCTAATCCCAGGCTACAGAGTATAATTTTCATCACAGAGTTTGTGGTAGCATTTAGAATTTGCGTAATGTTTTTGCTCCATGTTTACACTTAGGAGAAAAGAGCTTGATAAATTACAGCTCTAAGATTTGCAGCTGTAGTTAGCCTTCATCCCACCTTGATATATAATATAATTCACTTCAGCTATCAGATCTGGTTGGATTTATCGTAAATTATCAATTTACAAATAGTTTCTTGAGGCATAGGGAACACAACCATATGAGTTTTCTTTACACCCAGAATTCATATTCACTATCATGAATATTTACTATGGCTGTGTAATGGAATTGAAATGTTGTGCTTTTCTTATAACTAATTTCTGTGTTCTATTTATGTGCTGTTCTATAAACCATTTTCTGTGTTCATGCAAGTGGCTGACTGAAAAATGTTCATTATCTCTTTATTATTATTCATTATCCCATTATGGATAATTGGATGAAGATGAGGTTAATTAACTTCACTAGGGTAGGGGGCAGCATTCGGAATTTTGGATGAAAAGCGTGCCCAAATTAAACTGCCTGCTACTCAGTCCCAGAAGATAGAATATGCATATAATTAGTAGATTTGGATAGAAAACACTCTAAAGTTTAAAAAACTGTTAAAATAATGTCTGAGAGTATAACAGACCTGATATGGCAGACGAAAATCAGAGGAAAATCCAACCAGAAGTACTGTTATTTTGAAATGCTGTTTTTCCATTGAAACCCCATCCACCATACAAAGACTTAGGACCCAGTTCACGAGCTCTGTGCCTTCCTCTACATGTGGCCCGTCTTTAGGCATTGTTTCAGGCATTTACTCTGAAAAATGAGGGATATATAGCACTTTCAAATCAGTGGCCAGTGGAAATTTTCATTCATCAGCCATGTGCACTGATCGTGAATGTGCCTTTCTTGTTTCTCCTTTCCTATTGACGGAGCTTTTGTCCGGTTGAAATATTATTGACTATTTATAACAAAAACAACCGGAGGATTGATTTTAAACATCGTTTGTCATGCTTCTACTAACTTTTACTGTACTTTTTAAAAACTGTTCGTCCTGGAATTAGTGCATGTGCCTTCTGCATTCGGATTACTGAACAAAATGCACTAACTAAAGGAGGTTTTTACTCATAAAGAGGGATATTATCAAACAAAACAAACATTTCTTGTCTAACATGGAGACCTGGGAGTGCCACCAGATGAAGATCATCAAAGGTAAGTGATTCATTTGAATGCTATTTCTGACTTTTGTGACACTCTCCTTGGCTGGAAAATGTCTGTATGCGTTTCTGTGTCTAGATGCAGACCTAACATAATCGCAAAGTGTGCTTTCACCATAAAGCATTTTTGAAATCTGACACAGCAGTTGCATTAAGGAGAAGTTTATCTATATTTCCATGAATAACACTTGTATAGTTTATCAATGTTTATGATGAATATTTCTGTCATTTGATGTGGCTCTCTGCACTTTCACCAGATGTTTGTTTGAGACAATGCATTTCTGACCAAAACGCGCCAAGGTAAACTGAGATTTTTGGATATAAATATTAATTTATCAAACAAAACATACATGTATTGTGTAACATGAAGTCCTATGAGTGTCATCTGATGAAGACCATCAAAGGTTAGTGATTAATTTAGATTTTAGATTTAGATTTTATTTCCGCTTTTTGTGACTCCTCTCTTTGGCTGGAAATATGGCTGTGTTTTTTTGTGACAAGGTGCAGACCTAACATAATCGTTTGGTGTGCTTTCATCGTAAAGCCTTTTTGAAATCGGACACTGTGGTGGGATTAACAACAAGTTTATCTTTAAAATTGTGTAAAATACCTCTATGGTTGAGGAATTGTAATTATGGGATTTCTGTTTTGAATTTGGCACCCTGCAATTTCACTGGCTGTTGTCGAGGTAGGACGCTAGCGTCCCACTGGTACCAGAGAGGTTAAATAGAACCAATGATTTTCTGTATTCACCTACTCAATCATTTAAAGTGTTCGGTAGAGACTTATTATGGACAGAGCATGACATCTATTGGGGACTGAGACCGTACCAACCCAGTTAATACATATTGATTCCTCCAAAGCATTACATTTGAATGTTAAATTAAGACATTGAATAAATATTGAAGCAAAGAAAATATCCAACAGAGATTGGTATTAAAATATAGAGTAACTTTTTGAAGGGATACTAAAATGATAACAATTCCTTCCAAAAAAAGAAAGTTAACATGTTTGTTTTGTTTTAAACCTCGCAATAGGGGGGAAAGCAGAACATTGTTTGAGAGCAATCCGTGGTTATTAGGAGTAGAGATTGAGAATGTTTTTTTCTACTGGAAAGAGGAGAAGGGTTTAAATAGAAAGAAACAGATTATGGAGACTATTGATCCATTTTTCATTTTAGTTTTGTTTTTTTGGAGTTGTATGAGCACTTATTAATAAACAACTCCGTTTATACCAAGTTCGTTTTCCTGCGCCTGACTTCCTAGCCACCGACACGCATCCATTACATAGGTCCCTCAGTTAAGCAGTGCATTTCAAACACAGATTCAACCGCAAAGAATAGGAAGGTTTTCCAATGCCTTGCAAAGAAGGGCACCTGTTGGCAGATGGGTAAAAATAAAACAAGCATACCTTGAATATCCCTTTGAGCATGGGGAAGTTATTAATTACACTTTGGATGGTGTATCAATACACCCAGTCACTACAAAGTTACAGGATGTCCTTACTAACTCAGTTGCCGGAGAGGAAGGAAACCGGTCACGCCTTTCACCATGAGGCCAATGGTGACTTTAAAACAGACTTTTAAACAGAGTCTAAAACTGAGGATGGATCAACAACATTGTAGCTACTCCACAATACTGACCTATTTGACAGAGTGAAAAGAAGGAAGCTTGTAACAGAATAAAACATATTCCAAAACATCCTGTTTGCACATGTCCAAATGTACAATGGAGTTGCTTTACCAAGAAGAGAGTGAATGTTCCTGAGTGGCTGAGTTACAGTTTTGACATAAATCTATTTGAAAATCTATGGCGAGACCTGGAAATGGTTGTCTAGCAATGACCAACAACAAATTTGACATAGCTTAAAGAATTTTGAAAAGAATAATGGGCAAATGTTGTTTTTTTTAACCTATTTTGTACGTAAATTTGCCGCTACTGTCTCTTATGACCGAAAAAAAACTTCTGGATATCCGGACTGCGATTAATCACCACGGATTGGCAGAATCCTTTTTTTCCTTTAACGAGTCTGGCGAGGCCGACGAGAACGATATACTTCTTTCTGATTTGGTGAAGAGGAGGTGGAGAAAAAGGGTCCGGAGGGCGGGCTGCCTTCTGAGAATTCAGGCGATCGAATAAACCCCCACTGCCTTGCATTCTGCTAGCAAACATGCAATCTTTGGGCAATTAAATAGATGTCCTAAGTGGAAGATTAAACTACCAATGGGACATTCAAATAGGTAATGTGTTATTTTTCACCGACTCGTGGCTGAACGACGACACTATCAACATACAGCTGGCTGGTTATACGCTGTACAGGCAGGATAGAACAGCTGCGTCTGGTAAGACAAGGAGCGGCGGACTATGCAGATTTGTAAATAACAGCTGGTGCACAATATATAAGGAAGTCTTGAGCTATTGCTCACTTGAGGTAGAGTATTTCATGATAAGCTGTAGACCACACTATCTACCTAGAGCTTTCATCTGTATTTTTCATAGCTGTTTACATACCACCACAGAGGCTGGCACTAAGACAGTATTGAATGAGCTTTATTTCGCCATAAGCAAAGAAGAAAACGCTCACCCAGAAGCGGCGCTCCTAGTAGCCGGGGACTTTAATGCAGGGAAAATTAAATCTGTTTGACCAAATTTCTATCAGCATGTTAAATGTGCAACCAGAGGAAAAATAACTCTGGACCACCTATACTCTACACACAGAACAGAAACACATTCAAAGCTTTCCCTCGCCCTCCATTTGGCAAATCTGACCATAATTATATCCTCCTGATTCCTACTGACAAGCAAAAATGAAAGCAAGAAGCACAAGTGACAAGATAAAAAAAAGTGGTCAGATGAAGCAGATGCTAAGCTACAGGACTGTTTTGCAAGCACAGACTGGAATACGTTCGGGGATTCCTCTGATGGCATTGAGGAGTACACCACATCAGTCATTGGCTTCATCAATAAGTGCATCAATGACATTGTCCACACAGTGACCACATACCCCAAACAGAAGCCATGGATTACAGGAAACATCCATACTGAGCTAAAGGCTAGAGCTGCCGCTTTCAAGGAGCGGGACTCTAACCCGGAAAATTATAAGAAATCCCGCTATCCCCTCCGAGGAACCATCAAACAGGCAAGGCATCAATATAGGACTAAGTTGGAATCATACTACCCCGGATCTGACGCAGCTGTTCCAGAAGACTGTGATCACTCTCTCCGCAGCCGGTGTGAGTAAGACCTTTAAACAGGTCAACATTCCCAAGGCCACAGTGTTAAGCGGAGCGACACAGGGGAACCCAAGAGCAGACTCAGATGAGGAAAAAGGGATGAATGCACTAAAATATTTATTGTTACACAGGGAGATATGGAGCGCAGATCCGGGGAAGCTCGGATGAGTTGCAGAAAAACCAGATGTGGAAACTGAGGTTGGAGTTAGCTGAGTAAAACAGGGTAAACAGGTCCTGTGGGAATCCAGGGGGAGTAACTGCAGGTCAAGAAGACACCGGATGAACACCAGAGGGCGTAGCAGGAGCAGATGTGACACGCAGAGCCAGATGGATTACCAGGACGTGTACGGCGAGCATGAGCTGACCAACTGGCAAGTGTCTTCACTGACATTTTCAACCTCTCCCTGTCCGAGTCTGTAATACCAACATGTTTTAAGCAGACCACCATATTGCCTGTGCCCAAGAGCACTAAGGTAACCTGCCTAAATGACTACTGACCCATAGCACTCATGTCTGGAGCCATGAAGTGCTTTGAAAGGCTGGTCATGGCTCCCATCAACACCATTATCCCAGAAACCCTAGACCCACTTCAATTTGAATACTGCCCCAACAGATCCACAGATGATGCAATCTCTATTGCACTCCACACTGCCCTTTCCCACCGGACAAAAGGAACACCTATGTGAGAATGCTATTCATTGACTACAGCTCAGCATTCAACACCATAGTGCCCTCAAAGCTCATCAATAAGCTAAGAACCCTGGGACTAAACACCTCCCTCTGCAACTGGATCCTGGACTTCCTGACGGGCCGCCCCCAGGTGGTAAGGGTAGGTAAGAACGCATCCACGGTGCTGCTCCTCAACACTGAGGCCCCTCAGCGGTGCATGCTCAGTCCCCTCCTGTACTCCCTGCTCACCCACGACGGATTATTAAGTTTGCAGAGGACAAACCAGTGGTAGGCCAGATCACCGACAACGACGAGACAGCGTATAGGGAGGAGGTCAGAGACCTGGCCGTGTGGTGCCAGGACAACAATCTCTCCCTCAAAGTGATCAAGACAAAGGAGCTGATTGTGGACGACAGGAAAAAGAGGACCGAGCACACCCCCATTCTCGTCGATGGGGCTGCAGTGGAGCAGGTTGAGAGCTTCAAGTTCCTTGGTGTCCACATCACCAACAAACTAACATGGTCCAAGCACACCAAGACAGTCGGGAAGAGGGCACAACAAAACCTATTCCCCCTCAGAAGACTGAAAAGATTTGGCATGGGTCCTCAGATCTTCAAAAAGTTCTACAGCTGCACCATCGAGAGCATCCTGACTGGTTGCATTACTGCCTGGTATGGAAATTGCTCAGCCTCCGACCGCAAGGCACTACAGAGGGTAGAGCGAATGGCCCAGTGCAACACTGGGGCAAAACTTCCTGCCCTCTAGGGCCTCCAGGCGGTGTCAGAGGAAGGCCCTAAAAATGGTCAACGACTCCAGCCACCCTAGTCAGAGACTGGTAAGCGGTACCGGAGCACCAAGTCTCGGTCCAAGAGGCTTCTAAAAAGCTTCTACCACCAAACCATAAGAATCCTAATCAAATCGGTACCCAGACAATTTGCATTGCCCCCCCTATGCCTAGTCACTTTAATAACTCTACATACATGTACATATTACCTAAACTAACCGGTGCCCCCGCACATTGACTCTGTACCAGTCCCCCCTGTATATAGTCTCGCTTTTGTTATTTTACTGCTGCTCTTTAATTACTTGTTGCTTTTATTTGTTATCATAAGTAAGCATTTCACTGTTGCATTCGGCGCATGTGACTAATACAATTTGATTTGATTTGTTTTCCTTACAAATAATAACTTTGGACATGTGTGCGTTCCTATCAAAGTAAGTTCCTTAATTTATGTATATCGTTTTTGTCATTTCCACTGTAGGCGCATAGGTATGGGGCATAATGTATTTACAGTTTTATTCACATTTTCAAGTCCTGGTGACAAATAATGCAGTCCGATTATTGCGTATATTGTAATGGTGTGTGTAAAATACTTTTTTGAAGGTTGTACCTATTATAATGAGTTTTTTTGCCAGCTATGTGTGGGGCCATGTTTGTTAACAATATACAGTGCATTCTGGGTGTTACGTAAAATGTCAGACCAAATATGTTATAATGAGGTGAAGGAAGGGTTGACACATTTTTTGGTTAAACTTCCGGAAGTAAATGAAGGGAACTGGATGATTGGAGACGACACACACCCTTTTATCATGCGTACTATAAACAGACCAAACTCATCTTGTCTCTTATTATCTTTGTTCGATGCGAGAAGAGAAAAAAAACATGCCAGCGTGCACAAACTACCTATCATCGGATTACTTTCGATTCCTAGAAAGTGTTTTACTCAATTATTCAATCAATGGTGAGCTCACCTGTGATGTTATTAATTCTAAATAGTAATTGCTGTTAGCTAATTCATATTGTGGTTTCTGTCAGCCAAGAGTTATAAAAATATGACTGCTTGTGTACTTCCATCTTTCCTCAGTTAGCGCTTCGACAAATGTAGCCTACATTTCCGGGTTTGGATGATTGTGTTATGCTGTACCTACTTCTGTGAATGTCTGAACATTGTATCCAAAAATAAACTGGTCACATTCTGGACATAACTTTGTAAGGACTGTGTTTGTGCAAAATGTTTTTGTGAGAAAAAAAGACAAAGACAAAATGTTTTTGTGAGAAAAAAAGACAAAGACAAAATGTTTTTGTGAGAAAAAAATTTGGCCAGTTCAAATGCTGATTGTTGCATCAATCGAAAATGGACATTCTAAATAAGGATCTAATCACACCGGTTTGAGCATAAGTGTGAGAAGGTTAATACATGTTGAATTCAGGCTGTCACACAACACAATGTGTAATAATCAAGGGGTATGCATACTTTCTGTAGTCATCCTCATAAGCTGTTGAGATGGGAAAAAGTGTGTTTCTTTAAGTTGAACATGTGCTTTTTATGACATAATGTTAGGTGAAATCAACTTTTTTTAAACTCACCATTACAATTTAAAAGTCAGAAATTATCTCCATTGATCAGTAAGTAAAAAGTAATTTAACAAACCGACCTAAGAACCACTTTGGCCACCCTGTAGACTACCGTAGAGCATAGCCATGCATTTCTGGAACATTGTCAGCCATTACATGCATTTAAGCAAAGATGCAAATGTAGGTATATGTATTTGAAATACATTTTACATGACGTTAAATATATTGAAACGTATTTTTATTCCGTATGGGAGGACAGCAGATTGCTAAAGCCCCATAGATTAGTAGAGAGCTTTGGTCAGATAGCCGAGCTCATTCGACTCTCTACTGTACACGTGGCGAAAAGGGTCCATTTTAGGAGATGTCTTCACATGACACATTTTGATATTCTAGAGAATATAGGCCACTTCCAATACATATTTGCTCGTCACACAAAAAATCTAATTCCAAAATAATGGGCATTAATATTGAGTTGGTCCCCCCTTTGCTGCTATAACAGCCTCCATTGTTCTGGGAAGGCTTTCCACGAGATGTAGAACATTGCTGTGGGGACTTCCCTTCAGCCACAAGAGCATTAGTGAGGTCGGGCAATGATGTTGGGCGATTAGGCCTGGCTCGCAGTCGGCATTCCAATTCATCCCAAATGTGTTCGATGAGGTTGAGATCAGGGCTCTGTGCAGGCTGCTCAAGTTCTTCCACACCGATCTCGACAAACCATTCCTGTATGGACCTCGCTTTGTGCACAGGGGCATTGTCATTCTGAAACAGAAAAGGGTATGCTGTAGCATTAAGATTTCCCTTCACTAGAACTAAGGGGCCTATTCCAAACCATGAAAAACAGCCCCAGACCCTTATTCCTCCTCCACCAAACTTTACAGTTGGTACAATGCATTGGGGCAGGTAGTGTTCTCTTGGCATCCACCAAACCCAGATTCATCCTTTGGACTGCCAGATGGAGAAGCGTGATTAATCATTCCAGAGAATGCATTTCCTCCTCTCAACAATCCGGCGAGCTTTACACCACTCTAGCCAATGCTTGGCATTGCGTATGATGATCTTAGCCTTGTGTGTGGCATCTCTGCCATGGAAACCCATTTCATGAAGCTCCTGACAAACAGTTCTTGTGCTGATGGCAGTCCTGTTTTGTAAGCTTTTGTGGCCTACCACTTCGTAGCTGAGCTGTTCTTGTGTGGCCTACCACTTCGTGGCTGAGCAGTTGTTGCTCCTAGACATTTCCGCTTCACTGCACTTTCAGTTGACAGGCAGCTCTAGCAGGGCAAACAATTTGATAAACTGACTTGTTGGAAGTTGGCATCTTATGACGGCGGTACGTTGAAAGTCACTGAGCTCTTCAGTTAGGTCATTCTACTCCCAATGTTTGTCTATGGAGATTGCATGGCGGTGTGCTTCATTTGATACACCTGTCAGCAACAGATGTGGCTGAAATAGCCAAATCCACTAATTTGAAAGGGGTGTCCACATACTTTTGTTGTGTATGCAGTGTAGGGATCCCCCAAAAAATGATACCGATAACCGATATAATAAATACTTGTGGCCTTTTAAGCATTCTAGTACAGTTAAATAGTTGAAACACACACACACACACACACACACACACACACACACACACACACACACACACACACACACACACACACACACACACACACACACACACACAGACCAAAAAGTTATTTTGTTGGCATTTACGTATGTCCCCATTACCAGTAAAACATTATCAAACCCTATCTCTTTCACTTACTTGCTGTGCTGTTTCATTGTTCATTTGTTCAGTCTCAACCAGGATTGCATCGTACATGTCAAGCAGTGAAGTTTCATCTCTGTCTGTCCGGGGCCTCTCTTCCTCGGTGCGCACTGTCACTGTGTCCGTTTCCATCTTGTCCAGCTGTGTCTGTAACATTTCACGTAAACCCTGTTTCTTGTCTGCATCAAAGTAACAGTCCTTGTAACTAGCATCGAGCATGGTGGCGACACAGTAGAGGCTCCGAGAGAATGCCACCGAATCACTTGTTCACAGCGTCTAGAAGAGTACTTTTCCATGTTAACCCGACGGTCTGTGTTGGCATTTTTGTTGAGCAGGCGTTTCAATGCCTTGACAGGGTATCACGTCTCTGCTGCAGACGCAGTTGAGCTTAATTCTCAAGTCAGTTGTTCTAATGGAGCTAGGAGTGTTCATGTTTCCATGTTTCAAACACGTTCTCAAATGCCTTTGAAATGGCAGCAGCAGTATGAGAACCATCACATTATTGAGCATGCAATACAGCTTTCCTCAGTATGAAATCCTCGTTGACCCAGTGTGCTGTCATGGGGCTGACATCGCTGGTCCAAATGTCAGTCGTGAAGCCAATAGCAGTGACGCCCATAGCAAGTAGGTCATGGATGTGAGTTTCAACAATACTGTGTAACTCCGGTAGGGCAACATCTGAAAAATAGCACAATACTTGGTAGTGTGTATCTGTGCTTGACCAGTCGGCAAAAGCCAACATCATCCACGACAGTGAACGGTTGCTTGTCAAAGGGCTAGGAATTACATTGTCTTTGCTTTAATGGATTTCGCCTTTGAGTTGTCTCGCTGAAATTGTTTTACTCTCTCAAATGCCTGCTCAACTTGTTGTCTGCTCGATCCACACAGCAGACATTGTGGGCTAGGTTAGGAATGCTGTGTTGCACGTGTAGTGCTATATTTTTCAATGAGTCATTACGTCATCTACCTACGTTACATAGGCATGTCAGCTTTGACATCAGATTTGCACATCGCCTTAAAACTAGACATCAGGCCGATGCCCATGTTGGCATTTTTAGCTAATATCGTCCGATTCCGATATCATGCATACCTAATTCTGAAAGTATTCAGACCCCTTGACTTTTGCCACATTGTTACGTTCCAGCCTCATTCTCAAATGAATTAAATAAATACAAAAATCCTCAATCTTTTGATTGAGTACGGAAACACCGTATACCTGGCAACATTGTCAGTGTGCACTGCACCCGGCCGACCACAGGAGTCGCTAGTGCGCGATGGGACAAGGATATACCTGCCCTGCCAGCCAAGCCCTCCCCTAACCCGGACAGCACTGGGACAGTTGTGCGCCACCCCATGGGTCTCGCGGTCGCGGCCAGCTGTGACAGAGCCTGGACTCGACACAGCATCTCTAGTGGCACAGCTAGCACTGCAGTGCCTTAGACAATTGCGCCCCTCGGGAGGCCCCTTTCCACATCAATCTACCCACAATACCCCAAAATGACAAAGCAAAAACAGATTTTTAGACATTTTTGCAAATGTATTAAAAATAAACAGAAATAGCTTATTTACGTAAGTATTCAGACCCTTTTCTATCCAAGGCCAGCATCCCAGAGTTGCCTCTTCACTGTTGATGTGGAGACTGGTGTTTTGCGGGTACTATTTAATGAAGTTGCCAGTTGAGGACTTGTGAGGCATTTGTTTCTCAAACTAGACACTCTTATGTACTTGTCCTCTTGCTTAGTTGTGCACCTGGGCCTCCTACTCCTCTTTCTATTCTGGTTAGGGCCAGTTTGTGCTGTTTTGAGAAGGGAATAGTACACAGCGTTGTACGAGATCTTCAGTTTCTTGGCAATTTCTCGCATGGAATAGCCTTCATTTCTCAGAACAAGAATAGACTGATGAGTTTCAGAAGAAATGTCTTTGTTTCTGGCCATTTTGAGCCTGTAATCGAACCCACAAATGCTGATTCTCCAGATATTCAACTAGTCTAAAGAAGGCCAGTTTTATTGCTTATTTAATCAGCACAACAGTTTTTAGTTGTGCTAACATAATTGGAAAAGGCTTTTCTAATGATCAATTAGCCTTTTAAAATGATGAACTTGGATTAGCTAACACAACGTGCCATTGGAACACAGGAGTGATGGTTGCTGATAATGGGCCTCTGTACGCCTATGTAGATATCAGCCGTTTCCAGCTACAATACTCATTTACAACATTAACAATGTCTACACTGTATTTCCGATACATTTTATGTTATTTTAATGGACAAAAACTTTTCTTTTCTTTCAAAAACAAGGACATTTCTATGTGACACCAAACTTTTGGACGGAAGTGTAGATACAGGTCCAGAATTTCCATATTGGTGCATGCCAACTAAAACCAGATAAACTCAGCAAAAAAACAAATGTCCTCTCACTGTCAACTGTGTTTATTTTCAGCAAACTTAACATGTGTAAATATTTGTATGAATATAAGATTCAACAACTGAGACATAAACAGTACAGGTTCCACAGACATGTGACTAACAGAAATGGAATAATGTGTCCCTGAACAAAGGGAGGGTCAAAATCAAAAGTAACAGTCAGTATCTGGTGTGGCCACCAGCTGCATTAAGTACTGCAGTGCATCTCCTCCTCATGGACTGCACCAGATCTGCCAATTCTTGCTGTGAGATGTTACCCCACTCTTCCACCAAGGCACTTGCATGTTCCCGCACATTTCTGGGGGGTATGGCTCTCGCCCTCACCCGCCGATCCAACAGGTCCCAAACGTGCTCAATGTGATTGAGATCCGGGCTCTTCGCTGGCCATGGCAGAACACTGACATTCCTGTCTTGCAGGAAATCACGTAACAGAATGAGCAGTATGGCTGGTGGCATTGTCATGCTGGAGGGTCATGTCAGGATGAGCCTGCAGGAAGGGTACCACATGAGGGAGGGGGATGTCTTCCCTGTACTGCACGGGATTGAGGTTGCCTGCAATGACATCAAGCTCAGTCCGATGATACTGTGACACACCGCCCCAGACCATGACGGACCCTCCACCTCCAAATCGATCCCACTCCAGAGTACAGGCCTCTGTGTAATGCTCACTCCTTTGACGAAAAATGCGAATCCGACTATCATCCCTGGTGAGACAAAACCGCAACTCGTCAGTGAAGAGCACTTTTTGCCAGTCCTGTCTGGTCCAGCGACGGTGGGTCTGTGCCCATAGGTGACATTGTTGCTGGTGATATCTGTTGGAAAGCAGACTGAACCAGGTTCTCCTCTAGGATTTTGCCTGTGCTTTGCTCTATTCCATGTCTTTTTATCCCCAACAATTCCCTAATCCTTAACGATGACATGCATACACGTTCCAAAAAAGTGATTTGCGGAGGGATAGGGTTCTACTTCTACCAATAACTGTTTTGATCAGAAGAACCCTTTTTGGAAGACAAGGGTTATTTTTAAGGGAAAGGGTTCTACATAGAACATTTAACATCCTAAGAACTGCTTTTTAAAGAAAGGGTTCTTTGGAAGGCAAGAAGGGTTTTACATTGAACTATAATATTTCCCAGCATGCTCTATTGCAGGGATATTTTAAGAATGGTTTGTTTTACTGTAATATCTGTACATTGCTTGGTTGATATATTCTATGCTACTCAAAGATAAATAACATACTATCGTCTAAACTAACCAATCTGTTAGTAACTGGATTTATTGCAACCATTACTGAGATGGTTGTTCCAGTTTAAATTATTGAGGTAGTCTCAGTAATCAATATTCCCTTTCCTGGCAGTAGGAAAGAGGCAGGTGATTAACAATGTCAGTTGTTGGAAATCCTAACTCTGGCTGCATACCAATAGGAAATACAAATCTCTTTGCATCTGGCCTATAAACTAGGAGCTTCCTAACATCACTGTGTTAGGCTATAATTAGGCCCTCAAATAAAGGCCTGGTGATATATACAATGTACAGTCATAAATAATTACATTTTTAATGCTGGTAGAACCCTTCATAGATCGTTCTAGGTAGAACCATATACAGGGAGTTATGTGAAGTACCTTACATTGAACCCTCTGCAATGGTTTCTACCCAGCACCAAAAAGGGCTCCCCCTGTATGGTTCTACTTAGAAGAAAAGGTGCTAAAAGTGTACCCATAACATGATGCAGCCACCACCATGCTTGAAAATACTAAGAGTGGTACTCAGTATTGTGTTGAAGTTGCCTCCACCATAACACTTTGTGTTCAGGACATAATGTGGCAAGAAATTCACTTTTTTAGTAATTTTACTTTAGTGCCTTATTGTAAACAGGATCCATGTTTTGGAATATTTGTATTATTATACATATTTGTGACCGGGAAACAGACATGACCCAGAATATGACATTTGTAACCATTAGTCCAAAAAGCATTTTTGACCTCCATTGGACACAACAGTCTTGCAGAGAGAGGAGGGGGAGGGAGAGAGAGATGAGAGGAGGTGGAGAAGGAAGGAGAGAGAATGGAGGGAGGAGGGAGTGCGAGTAGGGGAGAGTGAGGGAGGGGGATAAGGGGGAGAGGGTGAAGGTGGGAGAGGGGACTTCCGGCGCCGACAGAGATGGCCACCTCGCTTCGCTTTCCTAGGAAACTATGCAGTTTTTTGTTGTTTTTACGTGTTATTTCTTACCCCAGGTCATCTTAGGTTTCATTACATACAGTCAAGAAGAACTACTGATTATAAGATCAGCGTCAACTCACCATCAGTACGACCAAGAATATGACTTTCGCGAAGCGGATCTGTGTTCTGCCTTTCAACCAGGACAACGGAATGGATCCTAGCCGGCGACCCAAAAAAACGACTTTGTAAAAGAGGGAAACGAGGCGGTCTTCTGGTCAGACTCCGGAGACGGGCACATCGTGCACCACTCCATAGCATTCTTCTCGCCAATGTCCAGTCTCTTGACAACAAGGTTGATGAAATCCGAGCAAGTGTAGCATTCCAGAGGGACATCAGAGACTGTAACGTTCTTTGCTTCACGGAAACATGGCTCACTGGAGAGACGCTATCGGAGGCGGTGCAGCCAGCGGGTTTCTCCACGCATCGCGCCGACAGAAACTAACATCTTTCTGGTAAGAAGAGGGGCGGGGGCGTATGCCTTATGGCTAACGAGTCGTGGTGTGATCACAGAAACATACAGGAACTCAAATCCTTTTGTTCACCTGATTTAGAATTCCTCACAATCAAATGTAGACCGCATTATCTACCAAGAGAATTCTCTTTGATTATAATCACAGCCGTATATATATCCCCCAAGCAGACACATCGATGGCTCTGAACAAACTTTATTTGACTCTTTGCAAACTGGAATCCATACATCCTGAGGCTGCATTCATTGTAGCTGGGGATTTTAACAAGGCTAATCTGAAAACAAGACTCCCTAAATTTTATCAGCATATCGTTTGCGCTACCAGGGCTGGCAAAACCTTGGATCATTGTTATTCGAACTTCCGCGATGCATATAAGGCCCTGCCCCGCCCTCCTCTCGGAAAAGCTGACCACGACTCCATTTTGCTGATCCCTGCCTACAGACAGAAACTAAAACAAGAATCTCCCACGCTGAGGTCTGTCCAACGCTGGTCCAACCAAGCTGATTCCACACTCCAAGACTGCTTCCATCACGTGGACTGGGACATGTTTCGTATTGCGTCAGACAACAACATTGACGAATACGCTGATTCGGTGTGCGAGTTCATTAGAACGTGCGTTGAAGATGTCGTTCCCATAGCAACGATTAAAACATTCCCTAACCAGAAACCGTGGATTGATGGCAGCATTCGTGTGAAACTGAAAGCGCGAACCACTGCTTTTAATCAGGGCAAGGTGACTGGTAACATGACCGAATACAAACAGTGCAGCTATTCCCTCCACAAGGCTATCAAACAAGCTAAGCGTCAGTATAGAGACAAAGTAGAATCTCAATTCAACGGCTCAGACACAAGAGGTATGTTGCAGGGTCTACAGTCAATCACAGACTACAGGAAGAAAACCAGCCCAGTCACGGACTAGGATGTCTTGCTCCCAGGCAGACTAAATAACTTTTTTGCCCATTTAAACGTGTTAACCCTCGCAAGGCTGCAGGCCCAGACGGCATCCCCAGCCGCGCCCTCAGAGCATGCGCAGACCAGCTGGCTGGTGTGTTTAAGGACATATTCAATAAATCCCTATACCAGTCTGCTGTTCCCACATGCTTCAAGAGGGCCACCATTGTTCCTGTTCCCAAGAAAGCTAAGGTAACTGAGCTAAACGACTACCGCCCCTTGGCACTCACTTCCGTCATCATGTTGTGCTTTGAGAGACTAGTCAAGGACCATATCACCTCCACCTTACCTGACACCCTAGACCCACTCCAATTTGCTTACTGCCCAAATAGGTCCACAGACGATGCAATCTCAACCACACTGCACACTGCCCTAACCCATCTGGACAAGAGGAATACCTATGTGCTGTTCATCGATTACAGCTCGGCATTTAACACCATAGTACCCTCCAAGCTCGTCATCAAGCTCGAGACCCTGGGTCTCGACCCCGCCCTGTGCAACTGGGTACTGGACTTCCTGACGGGCCGCCCCCAGGTGGTGAGGGTAGGCAACAACATCTCCACCCCGCTGATCCTCAACACTGGGGCCCCACAAGGGTGCGTTCTGAGCCCTCTCCTGTCCTCCCTGTTCACCCACGACTGCGCGGCCACGCACGCCTCCAACTCAATCATCAAGTTTGCGGACGACACAACAGTGGTAGGCTTGATTACCAACAATGACGAGACGGCCTACAGGGAGGAGGTGAGGGCCCTCGGAGTGTGGTGTCAGGAAAATAACCTCACACTCAACGTCAACAAAACTAAGGAGATGATTGTGGACTTCAGGAAACAGCAGAGGGAACACCCCCCTATCCACATCGATGGAACAGTAGTGGAGAGGGTGGTAAGTTTTAAGTTCCTCGGCATACACATCACAGACAAACTGAATTGGTCCACTCACACAGACAGCATCGTGAAGAAGGCGCAGCAGCGCCTCTTGAACCTCGTGAGGCTGAAGAAATTTGGCTTGTCACCAAAAGCACTCACAAACTTCTACAGATGCACAATCGAGAGCATCCTGGCGGGCTGTATCACCGCCTGGTACGGCAACTGCTCCGCCCACAACCGTAAGGCTCTCCAGAGGGTAGTGAGGTCTGCACAACGCATCACCGGGGCCAACTACCTGCCCTCCAGGACACCTACACCACCAGATGTTACAGGAAGGCCATAAACATCAACTAGGACAACACCCACCCGAGCCACTGCCTGTTCACCCCGCTATCATCCAGAAGGCGAGGTCAGTACAGGTGCATCAAAGCTGGGACCGAGAGACTGAAAAACAGCTTCTATCTCAAGGCCATCAGACTGTTAAACAGCAACCACTAACATTGAGTGCTGCTGCCAACACACTGACTCAACTCCAGCCACTTTAATAATGGGAATTGATGGGAAATGATGTAAAATATATCACTAGCCACTTTAAACTATGCTACCTAATATAATGTTTACATACCCTACATTATTAATCTCATATGTATAAGTATATACTGTACTCTATATCGTCTACTGCATCCTTATGTAATACATGTATCACTAGCCACTTTAACTATGCCACTTTGTTTACATAATCATCTCATATGTATATACTGTACTCGATACCATCTACTGTATCTTGCCTATGCTGCTCTGTACCATCACTCATTCATATATCTTTATGTACATATTCTTTATCCCCTTACACTGTGTATAAGAAATTAGTTTTGGAATTGTTAGTTAAATTACTTGTTGGTTATTACTGCATTGTCGGAACTAGAAGCACAAGCATTTCGCTACACTCGCATTAACATCTGCTAACCATGTGTATGTGACAAATAAAATTTGATTTGATTTGATTTGAGAGAGGAGGGAAGCAAGAGCAAGTCAACAGACAGACAAAGGAGGGAGAGAGAAGGGAGACAGAGTTGAGAGGTGGGAGGGAGGGAGGGAAAGAAGGGATAGAGAATGGAGGGGGAGAGAAGGGATAGTGTGGAGGGAGGGAGAGAGACAGACAGAATGAGAAAGAGAGCGCGAGAGAGAAGGAGGGAGGGAGAGGGTGGTGGGGTGAAAGAAGGGGGAGTGAGAGGGATGAGAATTAGGGGCATAAAGAGGAGGTAGAGACAAGAGACAGAGGCAGTTAAAGAGATGGAGAGAGAGAGGAGAGAGAGATTAGAGGAGAGAGAGAGAGACATGTCTGTCTGTGAGTTTATATGTCTGTCTGTCATAACGAGTGTGAAAGCGACCGCTACAACACAGCTGGATCCAAGTGCCAAATGCTTGTGTTACTGGGGAGAGACATTATCAGTGTACACAAGGGGAGAGAACAAATCATCGGACCACAATGCCCCTTTTTTCTCAGAAATACGACTTGATGCATGATGAATAGAGGTAAGCCTAGGACACTTATCTACTATGTAAACTCTGACGCTGGCTGGTGTAATTGTTGCAATGCTTGTTGTGTTGAGGTTGTCAACCAGTGGCTGACATAGCAATAAGGAACTCAGGAAATTGCCCGGGCCCTCAAATCATCAGGGGCCTCGTGAAGTTGGCATACTTTCCTTTAATAATACATCATTTCTCTGTTATCTTGCCTTCCTCTTCCTCTCTAGGCCCTTCTCTGATATGCGCGTGTTTAGCGGTTGTGACCAGCTCTGGTTGCGGCAAATGGAGCGGACAGACAGGAAACGCCACGTGTTCGTTTAATATTAAAATACATGCAATACGCTAGGCTCTGCTCCTTCAGGGGGGGGGGGGAGCTCACTGCCAGAGCATGCATAATGTTAAGATAATAATAATTACAGGCAGAGGAAGGTATGCTACACCAACCCCCTGCAGGAAGGCAACACATATGCATGCGAGTAACGACATAACAGCAATAGCATGTCACCAAAAACATCAAAACATACTGTAGCTTGCACCCAGCAGCCATCAGAGAAGTGTTTCCAGAACCTGGTGGACGAAGTAGACCACCATAGAGTGATCTAATTGGTGCAACATCAGCTTATGCTATCAGGTGATGCAACACTCAGGTTTCCTGTCTGAACCAACTGTGCTTGATTTTCTGTTTGCTTCCTCCACCTTTTTATTTACCTTTTAAACGGTTGGGTATATTTGCTATTACGACACATTTCCTGAAAGCTAAAACACTCAGGAACACATCCGTTTCATCTATTTCCCTCTACAATACCCAAGCTCTGCAAGATACGCTTGAAGGGACTGTGGCAATAATCGCAACTGAAAACAATGCAGATCTTTTTTTTCTACACACACAATTATCTGATGATTTTCCGCCATGTTTACAGTAACCTTTAGATTGGTACGCCTTTCTGATATTGAAGTCATTTGACATATTTTCTTATTAGCCTTATGAACATAGAAACTTGGTTGCAGTTTGTTTCGGTGCTAAAATTGTGTATATCTCTATTGGTAGATATTGCAAATAAATTATCTGTTTCACCTGTCTTTGTACTTGTCTCCACCCCCCACCAGGTGTCTCCCATCTTCCCTCATTATCCCCTGTGTATTTATACCTGTGTTCTGTTGCCAGTTTGTTTTGTTTGTCAAATCTACCAGTGGTTTCACCTTGCTCCCAGTGTCCTGGTTTTGACCAGTCTGCCTGCCCTGATACTGCACCATCTATCTTCAGAGTTCGTTCTGTTAGGTGACCTAAACTGGGATATGCTTAACACCCAGGCAGTCCTACAATCTAAGCTAGATGCCCTCAATCTCACACAAATTATCAAGGAACCCACCAGGTACAACCCTAAATCCCTAAACAGGGGCACCCTCATAGATATTATCCTGACCAACTTGCCCTCCAAATACACCTCTGCCGTTTTCAATCAGGATCTCAGCCATCACTGCCTCATTGCCTGCATCCGCTATGGATCCTCAGTCAAACGACCACCCCTCATCACTGTCAAACGCTCCCGAAAACACTTCTGTGAGCAGGCGTTTCTAATCAACCTAGCCCGGGTATCCTGGAAGGATATTGACCTCATCCCGTCAGTCGAGGATGCCTGGTCGTTCTTTAAAAGTAATTTCCTCACCATCTTAAATAAGCATACCCCTTTCAAAAAAGGTAGAACTAAGAACAGATATAGCCCTTGGTTCACTCCAGACCTGACTGCCCTTGACCAGCACAAAAACATCCTGCGGCGGACTGCACTAACATCGAATATGTGATATGCAACTTTTCAGGGAAGTCAAGAACCAATGCATGCAGTCAGTCAGGAAAGCAAACAGAAATTTGGGTCGTGTAGCTCTAACTCAAAAAGGTTTTGGGACACTAAAGACCCAGTGGAGAATAAGAGCACATCATCCCAGCTGCCCACTGCACTGAGGCTAGGTAACACTATCACCACCGATAAATCCACGATAATCGAGAATTTTAATAAGCATTTCTCTACGGCTGGCCATGCCTTCCTCCTGGCTACCCTAACACCAGTCAATAGCTCCGCACCGCCCGCAACTACTTGCCCAAGCCTCCCTACCTTCCCCTTCACCCAAATCCAGATAGCAAGCAGATCTTCTGAAAGAGCGGCAAAACCTGGACCCATACAAATCAGCTGGGCTAGACAATCTGAACCCTCTCTTTCTAAAATTATCTGCCGCCATTGTTGCAACCCCTATTACCAGTCTGTTCAAAATCTCTTTGATATCGTATGAGATCCCTAAAGATTGGAAAGCTGCCGCAGTCATCCCCCTCTTCAAAGGGGGTGACACTCTAGACCCAAACTGTTATAGACCTATATCCATCCTGCCCTGCCTTTCTAAAGTCTTTGAAAGTCGAGTTAATAAACAGATCACTGACCATTTCGAATCTCACCGTACCTTCACCACTGTGCAATCCGGTTTCCGAGCTGGTCACAGGTGCACCTCAGCCACGCTCGAGGTACTAAACAATATAATATCCGCCATCGATAAAAGACAGTACTGTGCAGCTGTCTTCATCGACCTGGCCAAGGCTTTCGACTCAATCACCACATTCTTATCGGCAGACTCAACAGCCTTGGTTTCTCAAATGACTGCCTCGCCTGTTTCACCAACTGCTTCCCAGATAGAGTTCAATGTGTCAAATAGGAAGGCCTGTTGTCCGGACCTCTGGCAGTCTCTATGGGGGTACCACAGGGTTCAATTCTCGGGCCAACTCTTTTCTCTGTATATATCAGCGATGTAGCTCTTGCTGCGGGTGATTCCCTGATCCACCTCTACGCAGATGACACCATTCTGTATACATCGGGCCCTTCTTTGGACACTGTGTTAACTAACCTCCAAAGAGCTTCAATGCCATACAACAACTCCTACTGTGGCCTCCAACGGCTCTTAAACACTAGTAAAACCAAATGCATGCTTTTCAACTGTTCGCTGCCCGCACCCGCCTGCCCGACTAGTATCACTACTCTGGACGGTTCTGACTTAGAATATGTGGACAACTACAAATAGCTAGGTGTCTGGCTAGACTGTAAACTCTCCTTCCAAACGCATTTTAAACAAATCCAAAATCAAATCAAATCACTCGTGCTGCCAAACATCCCTCGTAAAACTGACTATCCTATCGATCCTCGACTTCAGCGATGTCATTTACAAAATAGCTTCCAATACTCTACTCAGCAAACTGGATGTGGTCTATCACAGTGCCATCCATTTTGTCACCAAAGCCCCATATACCACCCACCACCGCGACTTGTATGCCCTCGTCGGCCAGCCCTCGCTACATATTCCTCCCCAGACCCACTGGCTCCAGGCTCCGCCTTATCTCAGCTCACTGGTCATGATAACAACACCCACCCATAGCATGCGCTCCAGCAGGTATATCTCACTGGTCATCCCCAAAGCCAACACCTCCTTTGGCCGCCTTTGCTTCCAATTCTCTGTTGCCAATGACTGGAACGAATTGCAAAAATCAGTGAAGCTGGAGACTTATATTTCCCTCACTAACTTTAAACAATAGATATCTGAGCAGCTAACCAATCCCTGCACCTCTACATAGCCCATATGTAAATATTCCACCCTTACTACTTCATCTCCATATTGTTTTTATTTACTTCTCTACTCTTTTGCACACCAGTATTTCTACTTCCACATCGTCATCTGCTCATCTCTCACTCCAGTGCTAATTTGCTAAACTGTATTTACTTCGCTACTATGGCCTATTTATTGCTTTACCTCCTCATGCCATTTGCACACACTGTATATAGACCTTCTTTTTTTCTATTGAGTTATTGACTGTACGCTTGTTTATTCCATGTGTAATTCTGTGTTGTTGTTTGTGTCGCACTGCTTTGCTTATTCTTGGCCAGGTCTCAGTTGTGAATGAGAAATTGTTCTCAACGAGTTTACCTGGTTAAATAAAGGTGAAATATATATATTTTTTAACAACTAAAACCAGGTATAAAGTATGTAGAAAACAGCCCATTATCAGCCTCATAATGTCATCCTGTGACAATTTTGGATTAAAAAAGTTAAGGGTCACAACATGATGTTCATGTCAATACATTGCAGTCAATGGAAAATATGAGAGTCAAACTAGTATAAAAAAATCCATGCATGTTTAATGGCCGACAATCATTACGTAGGCTATACCTGGATTATCGAGCACGCAGATTGACAAAGCAATGAGCAGACAAGTCAGAACCATGGAGAAATAATTAAGCCATGGCTACACCTTGTTCTTTAGAATAGTCGGACAGTAAACAAAATAATAATCATGCAAGATCTGGAAGACCAATGTTAAATGAATCATTGTTTATTAAGAGCAAGCTGGAGAAGTCACAGTCAACTTTAGGAGAATATAATAATGTATTTTCTGCTGAATTAACAAGCAAGGGCAAGGCTATGACATTGCAATTTCATATAGCCATAATCACCAGCATCCAACCAGGAGTGCAGCACCAGGGTATGGCGACAGACACAGACATTGCTTAATAAAATAGGCAACACCAGCTCAGACCAATTCCAGGATTTAATCAAATCATATGGATATCAATTATATATACACGGTACATTTGCCATGTTTTATAATGTTATGGGAATGTTTTTGGTACATTGTCAAAATAAATAATTATATTCAAAAACTCCAGGAACAGGGGGACCTAAGGTGGTCGCACCCACAGGCTTTGCGCTACCTCCACTTCTGTCCAACCATTACCCTAGCATCATGTCCACACCCGGCTCAACCCTAACCCTTTCAACATCAGTGTTTTTTTTTCAATCTCCAGGAACTGTATGACACAGGTAGCCTAGCGGTTAAGAGCATTGGGCAAGTAACTGAAATGCAGCTTGTTCAACTCTCAGAGCTGGCAAGGTAGAAATATCTGCCGTTCTGCCCTTGAGCAAGGTAGTTAAGGCAGCCGCCGGCATCTCTGATTCAGAGGGGATAAGTTAAATGCATAAGACATGTTTTTGTTGAATGAATTCAGTTGTGCAACTGACTAGAAAACAGTGGTGTGTATTCATGGATACCAAGTGAAGCCATGCTTCCTCAAAAAATGGACGAAGTACAAATGATTTATCCTTAGTCTCTGTGCTTAATCATTTTCCTTCAATTCGCAAGAGGCTGACTGCATCTCACTGGAGAAAGCATCCGAGTGAGAGAAGCCCCTCTGTCTCTGTATGTAACACCAATCTGATGCTGTCTGGTCAAAAATGATGATATTGTTGCCACCTATAGCATTGAATACAAGGGAAGCCAGTGAGCATTTGGCCTCCCTGGATGTATTTTTATAATAGCCAAACAGCGATGAGCTAAACTGAGTGAGCTTATCTGTGAATGGTCCTGGTGCACCAAAAAAAACATTTTATTTTATTTTTAATAATAAGTGTCAAAGGACGCCAGTTTGGATTTTCCTTCACACCAAGCCGATCACACCAAAAGCACAACGTCATTTACAGAAAAAAAATGAATTGTTGGTTCTCGTTGTGTGGCTGGCTAGCTAGCTGAAGTCGTTTCTTTCCTAAATTAGCCACGGAAGGAGATAGGGTTTTGGACTTGTGGCTTTGCTTAATTCTCTGTACTTGCCAATGATTAGAATGCCGATATTGATCCAACTGACATGACTCAGGATAAGACCCAAATGCAAACAGTTAGAATTTCAGATGTTTATTGCAAAAAGGCAGGTCAAGGGCAGGCAGAAGTCAGTAATCCGAGGCAGAGTCAAGCAGGGACCGAATGGAAGGCAGGCTCAGTGCAGGCAGGATGGTCAGAACCGGGAAGACTAGAAAACAGAAACTGGAGATACTGGAAAACACGCTGGTAAGGAGACAAAGGGCTGTGAGACAGAGGTTTATCCTGGACAAGTGTGACATACGGAGGGTGCGGGGCAACAGAAGGCGAACAGCAGAGGGGCTAAGATTCTTAGCAATGTGGAATGGGACGATTAAAACGGGGGGAAGGTTTATGGGACAGCCATACCCTCTGCCCGAGACGGTAGCGGGAGCAGGAGTCCGATGGCGGTCTGCCTATCGCCGATACCTGGAGGTATTCTTGAGAAGAGAGGACCGGGCTCTCTTCCAGGTACGGCGACAGTGGCAGACGAACATCTGGGTCGAGGGTATGCTGATCTCTTCTTGCTCAGGGAAGAGCGGGGGCTGATATCCCATGGAACACTCGAAGGGATGAGACCAGTGGCCGAGCAGGGAAGGGTGTTGCGGGCAAATTCCACTGACACGAGTTGCTGGCTCCAGGTGGTGGGGTTGGCGGCAACGAGGCAACAAAGAGCCATCTCCATGTCCTGATTGACTCTCTCCGACGAGCTGTTAGACTGGGGGTGAAAACTGGAGGACAGGCTGGCCGACAACCCAATGTGGGTGCAGAACGCATTCCAGTACCGGGAACAGAACTGAGGACCGCGATCACAGACCATGTCCACCGGAAATCCATGAATCCGGAAGACATGCCACCACCCAAGATACCCCAGGAACTATCCCCACTCGTGCTGGTGCCTCCACCAGCACCCCCTTCCTGGCCAACTCCACCCACAAAAAGGTTTACCTGTAAAGAATTTTGTAAAAAAAAAACTTGATGATTTAATATTTAACATGTCCATTTGATCTGTTTCGCCCTGTTATTACAGCCCTTTTGGAAGCCTTTGTTGAGACATCTAGAAGTGCAAATTATTTAAATCATCTAGTAGTCATTAATTAATATGCAATAATATATAAATGCTTAGCAGCCAACCTGCTTACTAAAATCACTTGTAATTACAGTAAAATACTGTAGAAACTTTGCTATACTTTGTCACTTTTACAGTATTGTACTGTGTTTCATTACTTTGTCCATGGGGAAGCCGTTAGTTGACTAGTAGTGGCTATTCAGCAGCCAGATGGTCTTAGAGTAGAAACTATTGGCCAGTCTTCCAGTTTTTGCCATGACGCTCCTGTGCTGCCCACGTCTGAGTGATTGAAGATGGGAGAACAGGGCATGGCTTGGATGGCTGTGGTCGGATATTCTTCTTGGCCTTCTTGCGACACCTGGTGTTGTAGGTGTCCAGTAAGGCAGGCAGTGTGCACCCAATGGTGTGTTCAGTTGCACTTATCACCCTTAGAAGTACCTTGCAGTCCGCAACGGTTGAGTTGCCGTACAAGGCTGTGATGCAGCCCAACAGTATGCTCTCGATGGTGCGCCTGTAGAACACCGAGGGCCCTCGGGGACAGGCCAAATTTCTTCAGCATCCTAAGGTTAAAGATACGCTGTTGTGTCTTCTTCACCACTGTGTCTGTGTGGTTAGACCATTTCAGCTTCTCTGAGATCTGTACACCAAGGAATTTGAAGTTATTGACCATCTCCACAGTGGCCCCATTGATGATGATGGGGGCGTGTCCAGCCTGGTTCCTCCAGGAGTCCACAATCAGCTCCTTTGTTTTGCTAATGTTGAGGGAGAGGACGTATACTTGGCAACAGGACGTCAGAATGCCTGCAGCCTCCCTGTTGGCTGTCTCGTTGTTGGTAATCAGGGCTATTACTGTCATCAGCGAACTTGATGATGGAGTTGGAACTCTGTGAGGCCACGCGGTCATGGGTATACAGGGAACACAGGAGGGGACTGAGGATGCACCCTTGTGGGGCCCCCGTGCTGAGAATTTGTGTCGGAGGTAATGTTGCCGAACCTTCATCACCTGAGTGTGGCCCGTCAGGAAGTCCAGGACCCAATTACATTGGGAGGAGTTCAGACCTAGGGCCGTGAGCTTTGTAATGAGCTTATAGGACACTATGGTATTAAAGGCTGAGCTGTAATTGACGAACAGCCTTGTCACGAACCGGCTCGTAGCCCGTAACAAAAAGGGAGACAACTTGGAGATCAAGGAATAACAAAAATATATTTATAAACAAGTAGCAATGGTGTGTGTAGTCAGTGAAGTAAGTGGTTTTCTTGCATAGATGTGATAATGAAGGGTGTCAAAGGTGCCAAAGCAGACAAACAAAACGGCCACAAAATGCCACAACCAAAATCCAACCGTGTGCCTGTGTGGAGAGTCTCCTCAATTCATGGGGGAAAGATGTATTCATCCCCAGGACACACAGCCCAGGTGTATCCCATTTTGCTGACAACCCTCCTGGCACCGCCCACAAACATCCTAATAAGGAAAACAAGAGCAAAGAGAAAGAATTCGGCAGACAGAGTGGGAGGGTCATCACACCCCCCTCCATAAAACCGGGACCACCAACGATCCCAGAACACCACGGGTCCTGTGTGGCTCAGTCGGTAGAGCATGGCGCTTGCAACGCCAAGCGTCGTGGGTTCGCTTCCCACTGGGACCACCCATATGTAAAAGTAGTGGCCCCAGCCGACTTGTAAGTCGCTTTGGACAAAAGCGTCTGCTAAATGGGATATATTATTATTATATTACCACACCAACCATAAATTCAAACAAAATACTGGCCAGGAAGCAACCTTTAAGAAGAAAGAAGAAAACGAGAACAAAAGGGAACAGACAGGAGCAACAGGACAATACAAAACATTCAATAAACAGTGGCCGGTCACGTGAACGACACCGTACACTCAGACAATGTGTATGAGAGAACGCGTGTCCACCAATCAATGGGACCTGACAACTCCGGAACATGGCACACGAGAGAGTGTGTCAGCAAAGACATTATCAGTCCCCCTGATGTGCCGCACATCGAGATGGAATGCCTGTAAAAACAAACACCATTTCATTATCCTCTGGTTAGGACACATCATAGACCTCAAGAAGGTAACAGGGTTACAGTCAGTGTAGACCACGATAGGTACTTACACCCGACCCAACAAAGACCTCGAAATGTTGTAGCGCCCATATGAGTGCTAGCGCTTCTTTATCCACCACGGAGTAGTTCAACTGGTAAGGGTTAAACTTCTTGGAAAAGAAGCTAACAGGCTTCTCAACAACGGACACATCTGCTTGCAGCAGTACTGCACATGCCCCCAAGTGACTCGCATCCACCTGCAAGGTGAATGACATATCCACACGAGGAGCAACCAGCACTGGAGTTGCGATAAGCAACCTCTTTGCATCCTCAAAAGCCTGTTGACAAAGAGGAGACCAGACGTAAACCGCCTTATCTTTCAGCAAATCTGTCAGGGGAACGACTACGGTAGAGAAGTTCCTACAGAAACGACGGTAATAATCAATAATTCCCAAGAACCGCATCGGTTCCTTTTTAGTAGTTGGCGGTGGAAAAGCATCAATAGCTACCACTTTATCCCAAGCAGGATGCACTTCACCCTGCCCAACCACCTACCTGGTGGTTCATGTTCTAGGTACGCAATGGTCGAACAAGGCTTGAATACGGGACACTATGCTCCTCCCAAGTATCTGCATAAACCACTACATCGTCCAGATAAACAGCACACCCGACCAGACTGGAGACAACCCCATTCATAAGGCACTGAAAAGTGACAGGTGCATTATTCAGGCCGAAACTCATAACCGGATATAAGAGTACAGACCGAAGGGTGTAATAAATAAGGCTCTGCAATATTACTCTCCATGTACCGCTCAGCATTCAGACAACGCAGTTTCCCTAAAGAAACTCTATGGAACCGCTGACGGACGGGGTCAGCATCCCCAATATCAAGTTCGTGTTCTATTCTACAAAACCAATTTGACCGCATTGGCAAGTCTACTAAAAAACAAACCAACAAAGGCACCCAACACTGGCCTACCAAACAGCACAAAAGATGTCACAAAATATGCAAACAAGCACCGACAGAGTTTTCAAACACTAACTACACGTTTTCTCCCAAACAAAATACTCATACCAGTTAGCTCAACAACACTACTGTTAGGCCTACTGGCCCTTTTAATTCCATGCAACGCATAATTTGATGACATCACAGGACAAACAAAAAAATGTATACATCTCTAAGGCACTATACCGAACACATGACTATGCAGTGAATACAAACCAAAGCACATCCCAAAATAGCATCAACCCATCATAGCATCAACCCATCATAATACTATACGCCAAAATGTTATTTATCCCTAGGACACACCCGAACCCAGGCGTACCATTTTGCTGACAACTTTCTACCCACCGACGTCGTAATAACTCAAACAAGAGCAAAAAGAAAGAATTTGGCAGATAGAGTGGGAGGGTTGTCACAGCATCCTCACATACGCATTCCTTTGGTCCAGGCCCGCTCAGCCAACTAGCTCCCTGTCCACTCAGTCTGTTTTTTCAGACTTCCTGGTAGTTTGACATGAGAGAAACATTTTGAGCAGTTTTATCTGGAAATAATATTATGGGTAATCTTTTGATTAGAATCAGAATGACTGTTCGGGACCTTTTAAGAAGTCACAATTTGGTTACAATATCGTGGCCAATAAATTTGAACATTTTATGTAAAGATCAGTTTGGAGTCACTATTTCACGTTATTGAACCAGAGTAATTTCTTGAGTAAAAGTTAAAAATCTACTAGAATTTTAAAAAGTGGGGTGTATTTACATGAAATATTAGTTTGCATTCATGTTATTTATTTTGATTTTAACCTCCAACTTGAAATATATATATTTTTTAAATAATAAAATAATACAGTTGGCATTGAAAAATATATTTTGGTTTCAACAAGTATAGTATTTTTCCATTGAGAAAACCTAACTCTTATGTGTAATCACTTGAATTATTTGTATTTTTAAGTTGATCCAAAGAGTTGTTATTTTTATAGTGTAGGTCCCTATATACTCCCCATGCTAATGTCCTGGCATGGCGACTAAGCCTAAAGGTAATCCAGTTCATTAAATGTCTATGGTTGAGGACTGCCTGTGTTTGGACTCTATGGAAAAACAATGAATTAACGTGAATGGAAAATCAGTAACTAACAATCATATGTTAAAGATACAGATCATGTTGAGTTGCCAAATTAGAGCTATGGGGGCCTCATATCGTTTGTAGCCTATATACTTGATGAAGTATGTAGTGTATACGCACATAGTATTATTATTTTTATTTTTTTATGTATTTGACCTGTAAGCCTGTTTGAGGTGGGGGGGGTTGTCTGTTAAATAGACCTCAAGGTCATTTTCTGACACCTACAGAAGTATCTCTCCGGTCTCCAGCACTGTACCAGCAGAATGCACAAGCCTCGCGGGACAATAAAATGCATGTATGCTTAGGTCTACTGCAATTATGCTTACCATGGTTTCCCTAATGTTTAAGTATTTAACATTAACAGTGGATATAAAACACTTTTATAACATCAGAAGCCAGTGGACAAACTACGGTCGTTCTTTATCTCCAAGGAGGACAAGCACGTCTACTACTCCGAGTGTGCGTGTGCGCTGCGCTGTACTGTACTGTAGCTGGCTTTTGAGTAGGAGGCGCGCACCTCATTCACTCAGTCGAGTCCTGTCTCTTGTACGAGTATGACGAAGTCTTGCTAGGAACTAAGCCCAGCATAACTGCGCTGGAGAAACCCCGCAAAACTTCCGAATAACGGCGACAAGAAGGGTTACATACAGGCAAATGCCAAATCTGTGGATAATAGACTGAAAGAGAATCAAACAATACTAGTTTTCGTTCATGAGGTAGAGAAACAACTAACCAGTGTTTCATTAAATAATTAGGATACTTATTTAGAGCTATGTCAATGCATTGTACTATTCTTTGAACCATCTGTTATACTAAGAAAAGGAGTAATTAATTATAAAGGACAATGTTACTCACTAAAACTTCGTCGTTGAAATGGATACGCACGTTATTTGCTATTTGGCTGCATCCGATTGTATGGGGAACGGTAAGTAGATGCTTTTATAACATTATTTCGACCTCTTAATTGCGAATCAATTTAATCATCAATATAGCATATTTTATACAATGCTCTATAACACACTATCCAAACTACACATTATTTCTATAGGTTAAATGAGAGAATTCTAAAAACTTAATTTCCCTGATTATTAGGCTGCAACACTGAATCTTTCATCCAGTCTTACAGATCATTGTTCTTCCAATTGTCATCATAGTCCCAGGATCCGGCTGGTTATTGTTAAGTTAATTTCCTTTGAGAAAGGATCGTGCTGATTCTGGTGTGCTCCGGTGCCAACCACGGAGACCGGGACACAGCGACTGTGTCTAACAGTACTCCGTGCGGTCCTCGTACAGTATAATTTTTCTGAAGGCGTAAATGAGCAGCAAGAGTCCCGTTCTCCGGTGCGGACTGTGAAAGAGACTTGAGTGTCTCCCGTGTCTCTATTAGGACACATGTCCTTGGCATCTCCCTGTAGTGTTCAAAGTCAAGCAAAAAGAAAGTGTAAACATATTAATGTTATCTTTCAATAGGGGAAAGACCCACAACTAGGGTAACTTGGGGGGGAAACGCCCCCCTTAAGGGAAATATTTGGTCAAATTTAAATATGTACATATTGGCGATCCCCGGAACACATTTTGAAGGGAAATAATTTAGCAGAATATTGGTTGTTGTTTTTCAATAAAAAATAAAAACTTGCCCCTTTAGGATTGTGTTCAAACAATTGTTTACCTTTTTATTTTGAATTTGAGTAATTGACTTTTAAAAGCGAAAGTCTATGTGTCTTATTTTCATTAATTTAATCAATTATCAGAGCAAAATTACATTGGACATTCTCACTAAGATGAAGTTTTGATGTATGGACCCTTTATTTTCACCCTTCCTGTCCAAATCATCTTAAAGTGTCTCCAAATGGATTGTGTACATCAAAGAAGTTACTTTTAGATGATTTGGAAAATGTTAATATAACTAACAAATTTCTGTAAATTTACAGCAACACTTAGTTAGCTACTGTAATTCTATATTACAGTACTGCAAAGGGCAATGCATTATAGGGGCTCAATGTCATTCCGCTACGCTGCGAAAATTACAACACAATTATACAGTAAAGTAATGTATTACCTGTTTTGCTATATATTTACAGCAGCATACTGTGCATTATGGTGCATTGTGGGAAAATGTTCTTGGTTGCTAAATAATCTCTGGCTCATTAACATATTTTGAAGCATGCCTTGTAAGAGGCTAGATTTGTTGCACCCATTAGTGAGAATGCTATATCCCACAGAATACAGTACCATACCATTTTTTGGGACTAAATCTGCTGTGCGGCTAGAAATTTGCAGTATATTTGTACTATACTGTAATTTTTGAGTTCCAAAAAGTTTTTGTGAGTGCATGGTGTTGTGGCTCATGGTGTTGTGGCTCATTAACAGTGGTCCCTGCAGTGTACGCTCAAACCGGTGTGATTAGAACACTTAGAACGTCCAGTTTCGATTGACACAACAATCAGCATTTGAGCTGGACACTTTTTTTTACAAACATTTTGCATAAACACAGTCCATACAAAGTTATGTCCAGAATGTGACCAGTTTATTTTGGGATGCAATGTTCAGACATTCACAGAAGTAGCACAGCATAACACCATCATCCAAACCGGAAAATGTAGGCTACATTTGTCCAAGCGCTAACTGAGGAAAGATTGAGGTAACACAAGCGGTCATATTTTTATAACTCTCAGCTGACAGAAACTACAAAATTAATTATCTAATAGCAATTACTATATATAATTAATCACATCATGGGTGAACTCACCATTGATTGAAATAATTGAGTAAAACAGTTTCTAGAAATCAAAAGGAATCCAATGATGGGTAGTTTTTGCGAGCCGTCTGTTTTTTTGTTGTTGCATCAACCAAACATAATAAGAGGAGACAAGATGAGTTTGGTCTGTTTGCAGTATGCATGTTGAAGGGGTTGTGTCATCTATGGTCATTCACTTCCCTTCATTCCCTTCCTGAAGTTTACCCGAAAGATGAGTGACCCATTTCTTTACCTCATTATAACATCTTTGGTCTGACAGATGTTTTACGTGACACCCAGAATGCATTGTATAGTGTCAACAAACATGATGCCACACATAGTTGGCAAATAGCTTAGCATTAGCTCATCATAATCAGTACAACCTTCCAAAAATGATTTTACACACATAGGTGTCCATTACAATCTATGCAATAATCGGAATGCATTATTTGACACCAGTAGTTGAAAACATGTGAATAAAACAGTAAATACATTATGCTCCATACATGTATACTGTATGCACCTACAGTAGAAACAACAACACAATATACATAAAATAAAGAACTTACTTTTATAGGAACGCACCCATGTCTAAAGTTATTATTTGTAAGGAAAACGACAGGGACTGCAATGCCAGCGCCAGCCAGAACATTTTCCAAGACTGCACAAATGTCTGCATACTTGATCTGCACAAACATTGGTGAAGTGTGTAGGCTCTGCTCGAAGAGAGAACCCACGAAGAGATACGTTTCTCCGGCTCAGTAAAGCCTCAAACATAAATTGTCCGCAACGCTGAAATGGGCTAATTCTATGTGAATTAATGAGGAGGCGGATCACACCTCAATTCAAACTGTTAGAAAATACAACTTGTTAGAAAAGAAGTTGAAATTGACAAGTTTAAACATAGCTAGCCTATAGATAATTAGCTGCAGCGCATATTATATGTCCTGCTGCGTAATAATCACATTTTGGAAAAGTGAGTGCATTCTGACATCACGTGCATAAATCAACTCTCACTGGGGCGACCGTTAGAGATATTTGGAACTCGCATATGAAAAGGTTAATACATTTTGAGGGTTGCCTATACTTGTTGCACCCGTTAGTGCGATTGCTGTACCAATTTGAGTGGCATGTGGTAGTAGTTCCCTAACACAGAAGTGTCCAGGAGGGCATGAGACGAAGGAATGTGTGTGTGCGTGCGTGCGCGCGCGCAGGGCTGGAGATCGAAGGTATCTGGCATGAGAAAGGCAGGGTGAGGTTGCCAGGGTCAGAGTAGTACAGAAAGTGTTGAATGATGAAGCTGTGAAGAGTGGTAGAAGATGGTAAAGGGTGAGGGATCCTGAGAGGATTCCTGTGAGTAGGCAGAGACCAATAGAGTGATGGGAATAATATGTGCTTCAGTATGGTGGGTTGCTTAGCATTCATAGCCATGGTTGTCAACTGTACTGCAGAAATGGATGTAAATCACAGAAAATAAAGGTTGTGGTGGCAGTTGCAAAGAAGTACTTGGGATTGAGAGGTTTTACTGCAGAAGAGTTGCAGGGGGTGTTGAGTTGGATTAGATGGGGTTAAATAGTGGAATGGGGTGGCTTTTTGTTTTGTTTTGAGGGCTAATAGTTGGCAGGGTAATTTTCCCTTTTCTCAATTTTGTATTACCGGAATGTTATGTAGGTAGGCCTTGACTGGCCTCACACTCCAGTACAGTAGGTGGCGGTGTATGCACCTAAAAGTTGGATGAACTGTTAGCAATTGTTGTAACTATTTTACAATACAATTTAACACAATCTTGCCATATATTTACCGCAGCATTCTGTAAATTAGAGAGAACATATTTTTAGACATGCCCCATGTAAGAGGCACCCGTTAGTGAGTGCTGTACCAATTGATGTGATATGTGGTAGTAGTGTTTTAACTTAATATATTCAGGAGACAGGTCAGAGTGACAGTGTCTTAAACCTGTAGTGGTTGAATAGAGGTTAAGCTGTGTCCTTTTGATATGTTCTGCCTTGTAATCAAAGCCAGTTTGGAATTCTTTGTTTAGGGTTCTAGAAGTGCAAGTGATATGAAACACCAAATACTCATAAATATGCTGCAGTATACAAATACCTAGCAGCCAACTTGCTTGAACTAATCCCAAGTAATTAGTCAAATACTAACATGATTACAGTAGAATTGACTTCATTACAGTATATTAGGATAATTTCACAGTATTGTAGCATGACACTGTGCTGTATTTTAATGTAACTTACAGAAAGATGGTGCAAAGATACATCCAAAATATATCCCATTACAATTACATTATAGTTTGAAGACCAATGTATTCTAAACTACAACAACATTCCTAGTAACGGTTACAGAAACATTTTCCTTGCCATAACTGTTAATATATATTATTAATTATTTGATTAGATTTTTTCTTTTGCAAAGCACACTGTTGGGTATTATTCTAATGAGCTCCGCACTCAAACGATTTGCATTTTCATCACATTTGGCGTTGGAGGTCATTAAATGATACCCGGCAGTGTGCTTTTGCATTTACGTTTTGTTCATTTATCATGCACTATTATCCAGAGTGAATTACAGTCAGTGTATTAAACTAAGGTAATCAATAATATACCACAGTCGTCATAGCAAGTAAAAATATTGTGCTACCCTTACTGAAAATGCTGTAGTTAAGCGGGCTACTTGCAAGTCTATATTTGTATTAGAAAATACATGTATTCTAATTAAACTGTTATAAATGGTCATATGCAGTCAAAATGATGTTTTTCATCAAATTGGATGAAAACCATGTTTGTGTGCGTGTTTGTTTTATTGTTCAGGCTGTTTCTGACGGCTGGTATTTTGTTGCCCGGGTTTTGTTATTACGCCCGTTTATTTCGTGGTACTGGTATTTTCCCGCACCGTAGTATTGTGTTTATACTGGTGTATCTTGTATTACATACCTTGTCCACGCATCTCTGCTCTCCTGCGTCTGACTCCTTTCACCAGTTGCCCACAGCCTTGACACAGAGGCCCATTATCAGCAATCATCATTCCTGTGTTCCAGTGGCGCGTTGTGTTAGCTAATCTAAGTGTATCATTTTAAAAGGCTAATTGATCATTAGAAAAACATTTTGCAATTAGAAGGCCAGCATCCCGGGGGTTACCTCTTCACTGTTGACATTGAGACTGGTATTTGGCTGGTACTATTTAATGAAGCTGCCAGTTGAGGACTTGTGAGGCGTCTGTTTCTCAAACTAGACACTTTAATGTACTTGTCCTCTTGCTCAGTTGTGCACCAGGGCCTCCCACGCCTCTTTCTATTATGGTTAGAGACATTTTGCGCTGTCTTGTGAAGGGAGTAGTATAAAGCGTTGTACGAGATCTTCAGTTTCTTGGCAATTTCTCGCATTGAATAGCCTTAATTTCTCAGAACAAGAATAGACTGATGAGTTTCAGAAGAAATGTCTTTGTTTCTGAACATTTTGAGCCAGAAACAAATAACCCGGAGGTCAGTGATGGTACTCCCATGTGGTCTACTCGTTCCGAGCGCAGGTCTAAATCTTTGGTCCTTCCGTCACACCTCTTCTGATGTGGTGATGAATGGTTTCTGTGAGAGTGATAGGTGTAGTGGGGGGAGGGGGAAGAGCGATGGAGAGGGAGAAGGGGGGTGGGAGTAGTGGAGGGTATGTCTATCGGGCTGGTGCTGGAGGATAGAGAGAACAAACAGGACTCAGACCCGCCTGGCTTTGGTGCACTCACCGACAGTGTGTGTGTTCATTGTGATGTGTGTTCATTGTGAGTGCCTCCATGGGGGCAGATCTCTGTGCGTACCTAGTGCTGTCTATGGATGGATTCACTCATGTGGAGGCAACCATCAGCAGCCATATATCTGCTGCTACCAGGGCTGGAAAACCAGGGGTTGGTGCTGCGTCTGGTGCTGGGACTGTGGGCCTGGAAGCAACAGGAACCGGGAACCAGGAGGAAAGACAACTTGAAGAGCAAGCAGACACACAAGGGAGCCCTAGACCCAGGGGTCAGGGATGGCCCTCCCCTGGGGTCCGCTTGCTCCGGGTCAAGGTGTGATGTTTGGTCCCCCCTCCATCCTCTTTTGGTGGTGGAGGGTTCCGGGTTGGTTCCGTGGGTGTGGTAGTGGGAGGTAGGTGTAGGTAGAAATCGAGAGAGACAGAAACGGTGGGTGGTAGTAGAAAATGTGTTCATCGGCCTTTGCTGGTGCTGGAGCCTTGGTCGTCGCGTTAAAAGCAAAGCGACGCGGCAGCCAGGCTGAAGGATAAAAACCAGGTCTAAGCTTTGTCTTGGTCTGGGCAGCTTGGGGGGCAGTGAATATTTTGATCTTCCATCTTGCCACCCTCCTCCTCAGTCGTTCATTCCACCGTTTGTTGCTGGTAGATCCTGATGTTCCCTGTCTCCCACATATATAACATTTACTTAGAAATTCACTTGATGAAAGCGACAGGACTAAAAATGAAAAAAATTCAGCAACATTGTCTCTGTCACTAACAAATACAGTCATGGGTAATAACTCTGCAATTCACTTGAAAAGGCAAGGCGACCTGGGAAATTATATTGGAGGCGTGGCTTGGTGGGGGCAATGTTCAAGATGATACCACTCAAATTTGTACCCCTACAGGGTCGCAGTGACTCTATCGGTTTGAGTAATGACAACAAAATCACTTTACGTAACTGTACTCATATGTTGCGTGCAACGGGTTTCCTTAAAAGTTGAGTAATGACAGCACATTGGGTTTTACAGTGCAGCCTCCACCTCTAGCCTGTTCACGTGTTCTTATAAAGTCATTGTGCAATCATGTGTGAAAACAGAGTTTTGACTGGCCACTATTGAGAAAAGGATCCCAGCTTTCTTGGACTGCGACATGTATTGCTCAACTCTTAAAATTAAGCACATTAATCTAAACAACCAGTGTAGCCTATCTGGCAAATTAAAAACATATCCACAGGAAGAGCTTCCTCCATTCACTATTCACTGTCTTTTTTGCTGGAGTTGACGAATATGAGATAGAAAAGTGGTGGAATTTCCCTTTAAAAGACGTTGGCTTTACTGTAATATATCTCAAAGATATAGACCTATCTCACTATGTACACTTCTTCCACTGTCATTAATAATACTTTCATCCAGTTGAGCAAGCACACAAAGTTTCTACCGAAACTTCCGTTTCTACTGTAGTTATAGATACTGTCACTGTCTTTGGAGAACTGTCACCCTCTCCCGTGGGTGTGTGGGTGTGGGTATATAAACAGAGCCCTAACCCAAACAGCATCAGTAGCAGATGGTCTCAGTCATGAAGTAAACACGTCGTTTTGGTGGGACTGTTTTTCACTGCCCTACAGATGGGACAGGAGGGGAGAGATGGTTGGAAGACAGGGTGATAATGAGTGTGTAACTCTCTACAGTATGTGTTGAATAAGTTAATGATACAGTGTGCGTAAAGGGACAATGTTGTATGGTGGCACTTGTCGTCCCGGTAAAGATGCAGGAATATGTTTTCACATTGCACAAGTTCTGTGCTTTTTCATAGATAAAAAAAATCTTCCCTTCCCTCCCTCTCTCTCATACTCCCTCCCTCCTTCCTCCTCCAGGTGGAGGCCATCCATCCAGACTGTGCCTTGGTGTCCCAACACATGAAGGCCCAGCAGAGCTGTATCCACACACGCAGACAGGAGGGTCGCAACCGTTCTGCCAGGACAGGTACTGTAAACCCAAACAGTACTATTAATTTATTTGATTAAGTTCTGTAAACATAATCGATGTGAAAACTTTGTAGTCACAAATGTTTTAGGTTCATGCATATTCAGTCTTGATTTTGTGAGACTATTTTTTGATTCAGATTAAATTTACCAGAGGTTTTAGGTGAACAGGCCTTGTGGTGATAGATTTACAAATACGTCTTTCAAGTTTGACCTTGATTACATCTGACCTCCTAAACAATGACTGCAAGTTTATGTTCAGAAAAAAATATTTCCAAAAATGGTGGCACAAATTGGAATTATCTACGTAGCATGCTTTTGTCTATGTTGGCATTAGTGTAAACTTTCTTAATGGTAAAATGTTTAAATCTGTTAGTGACCATTTCTTCTTTGACAAGATAATCCATTCACCTGACAGGTGTGTCATATCAAGAAGCTGATTAAACAGCATGAATATTACAGGGGTGCACCTGTGCTGGGAACAATAAAAGGCCACTCTAAAGTGTTCAGTTTTGTCACATAATGCCACAGATGTCTCAAGTTGAGGGAGCATGCAATTAGCATACTGACTGCAGGAATGTCCACCAGAGCTGTTGCCAGATAATTTACAGTTTTTCTCAATTGCTAAAACACAATTTCTGAAACCCTGCTCCATTTCCTGAAAATATTCAAGACAAAACCTCATCTTCTAGCACTATTTACATAACCTCTGACTCCTC
Source organism: Oncorhynchus masou masou (assembly GCF_036934945.1). NCBI lineage: Eukaryota > Metazoa > Chordata > Actinopteri > Salmoniformes > Salmonidae > Oncorhynchus > Oncorhynchus masou. The sequence goes on along the minus strand of NC_088226.1, from coordinate 37,268,891 downwards.
TTGCAAAATGAATCATTCGCCTCAAAACAGTTGTACATAAACAAAGTGATCAAAATGATATACACTCTCAAGCAGTCAGTAAACAAAAATAAAAAACACACGAAAAATAGAAAACACATTGTTCAAAACATAATTCTCAGGGAGAAGCACATTTTTAATCTAAAAATAAATGCATATTTTTCCGTCATTGTCTTTTGACGAACGAAACATGTTCTATCATAGTAGCTCAAAATTGATCAGAAATTACTACTCTGCTTTGCTCTTCGCAATTTTGTTTTTTGTTCTTCCTCCTCCTTGTACCCCTGCATCTCACAAACTTGTCCTTTGTCTCTGTGATACTGTAATTCTTGTTCTTTGTTGATAAGAACCTGCAACCAGTCAAAATCTATTGAGCAATCAGTACTGTTAATAAATGGAAAGCACAATGTTCAGGGCCATACAATTTGTCCATTGTACAGTATACAGCCTACAATGCACTGCACTACAGTATCCATTCTCAGACTTTCTCCTTCCCACCTTCAACAACCTGTTTGCTCTCTGAACTGGCTTATATTGGTTGTGTCGCATCATTTGAAACAGGTTAAATCAATTTTGACAGGTTGTGTTCAATCAATGACACATGTTCTCTATTTGTATTTGATTGTTGCCACTTGTGTTTACCAGTATGGATGACGTGCATTAGAGTGCAGAATGTGTTTTGAGAATGAGAATGTGTTTAGAGTTTTGCTGAAAAGTCTAAGTGAGATCTGCAAATTGTGTTTTACCATGTGAAATTGTTTAAGGTATTGACAACAGACTGCATAATTAGCTAAATGAGTCCAGGCAACTGAGAACTTTGTTCAGCCAATGGGTGTTAGTGTTTTAGCAATTGAGAAAAACTGTAATGTTCATTTCTCTACCATAAGCCATCTCCAACGTCGTTATAGAGAATTTAGCAGTACGTCCAACTGGCCTTACAACCACAGACCACATGTGGGTGAGCGGTTAGCTGATGTCAATGTTGTGAATAGAGTGCCCCATTGTGGCGGTGGGGTTATGGTGTGGGCAGGCATAAGCTACGAACACAATTGCATTTTTATCCATGGCAATTTGAATGCACAGAGATTCCTGAGGCTCATTGTGAGGTCCATTGTTAAAGGTATCTGTGACCAACAGGTGCATATCTGTATTCCCAGTCATGTGAAATGTTGTATTTATTTTATTTAACCTTTATTTTGACAGGGAAGACATGTTTATACCAAGGTCTCTTTTCTTTATGCACCCGGAATAATTAAGTGATAATGCCCTCGAAGCCAATGTTTGCAGAATATATTGGCACGATACAACGGGTTACCAACATATTCAAATAAAAACATTATTTTGATGAATTTATTCATACTATTTCATCCTTCCAACAAATATAGCCCCGACACTAATCTTTGTATATATCTATAAAAATGATGCCAGCTGATTCATGATTTCGACTGAGAAACGCTGTCTGTCTTGTCCGGACTCTGGACATGTTCATTACTATGGGACAGCTTCAGATCGAATTTTAATATTGAAACAATGTTGCAAATGTCAGAGAGACAGACAGCAAGGTTTATACAAATATCTCCTGTTGAAAAGTAAATGTTAGTCTAAAAGAAATGTGACATAATGTGTAGATGCTTTTTTATAGTGGAGATCCAGTTTTTAAATTGCCTGGCTGGGCTGATGAGACATTGAATTTCGCAGAGATGGAACAGAGTAAATAGGCATTTTAACATCATAAATTTAGCCGGTGGTAACTTGTGGAATAGACTCTGGCTGGAATGCGGTTTTAACCAATCAGGATTAGAACCTCTCGTAGTATAATACAATATATATATATATATATATATATATATATATATATATATATATATATATATATATACTGCTCAAAAAATAAAGGGAACACTTAAACAACACAATGTAACTCCAAATCAATCACACTTCTGTGAAATCAAACTGTCCACTTAGGAAGCAACACTGATTGACAATAAATTTCACATGCTGTTGTGCAAATGGAATAGACAACAGGTGGAAATTATAGGCAAATAGCAAGACACCCCCAATAAAGGAGTGGTTCTGCAGGTGGTAACCACAGACCACTTCTCAGCTCCTATGCTTCCTGGCCGATGTTTTCATCACTTTTGAATGCTGGCAGTGCTTTCACTCTAGTGGTAGCATGAGACGGAGTCTACAACCCACACATGTGGCTCAGGTAGTGCAGCTCATCCAGGATGGAACATCAATGCGAGCTGTGGCAAGAAGGTTTGCTGTGTCTGTCAGCGTAGTGTCCAGAGCATGGAAGCGCTACCAGGAGACAGGCCAGTACATCTGGAGATGTGGAGGAGGTCGTAGGAGGGCAACAACCCAGCAGCAGGACCGCTACATCCGCCTTTGTGCAAGGAGGAGCAGGACGAGCACTGTCAGAACCCTGCAAAATGACCTCCAGCAGGCCACAAATGTGCATGTGTCTGCTCAAACAGAAACAGACTCCATGAGGGTGGTATGAGGGCCCGACGTCCACAGGTGGGGGTTGTGCTTACAGCCCAACACCGTGCAGGACGTTTGGCATTTGCCAGAGAACACCAAGATTGGCAAATTCACCACTGGCGCCCTGTGCTCTTCACAGATGAAAGCAGGTTCACACTGAGCACGTGACAGACGTGACAGTCTGGACACGCCATGGAGAACTTTCTGCTGCCTGCAACATCCTCCAGCATGACCGGTTTGGCGGTGGGTCAGTCATGGTGTGGGGTGGCATTTCTTTGGGGGGCCGCACAGCCCTCCATGTGCTCGCCAGAGGTAGCCTGACTGCCATTAGGTACCGAGATGACATCCTCGGACCCCTTGTGCGACCATATGCTGGTGCGGTTGGCCCTGGGTTCCTCCTAATGCAAGACAATGCTAGACCTCATGTGGCTGGAGTGTGTCAGCAGTTCCTGCAAGAGGAAGGTATTGATGCTATGGACTGGCCCACCCGTTCCCCAGACCTGAATCCAATTGAGCACATCTGGGACATCATGTCTCGCTCCATCCAACAACGCCACGTTGCACCACAGACTGTCCAGGAGTTGGCGGATGCTTTAGTCCAGGTCTGAGAGGAGATCCCCCAGGAGACCATCCGCCACCTCATCAAGAGCATGCCCAGGCGTTATAGGGAGGTCACATGTGGAGGCCACACACACTACTGAGCCTCATTTTGACTTGTTTTAAGAACATTACATCAAAGTTGGATCAGCCTGTAGTGTGGTTTTCCACTTAAATTGAGTGTGACTCCAAATCCAGACCTCCATGGGTTGATAAATTTGATTTCCATTGATAATTTTTGTGTGATTTTATTGTCAGCACATTCAACTATGTAAAGAAAAAAGTATTTAATAAGAATATTTCATTCATTCAAATCTAGGATGTGTTATTTTAGTGTTCCCTTTATTTTTTTGAGCAGTATATATATATATTACTACCTTACAAAAGTTTGGAATAACTTTCCTTTCCTGTCCTTGTTTTCCATGAAAACATACATGAAATGAGTTGCAAAATGAATAGGAAATATAGTGAAGACGTTGACAAGGTTATAAATAATTATATATAATTGAAATAATAATTGTGTCCTTCAAACTTTGCTTTTGTCAAATAATCCTCCATTTGCAGCAATTACAGCCTTGCAGAGCTTTGGTATTCTAGTTTTCACCCCATGCTTTCTGAAGCACCTCCCACAAGTTGGATTGGCTTGATGGGCACTTCTTACTTACTATACGGTCAAGCTGCTCCCACAACAGCTCAATAGGGTTGATCTGGTGACTGTGCTGGCCATTCTATTATAGACAGAATACCAGGTTACTGCTTCTTCCCTGAATAGTTCATGCATAGTTTGGAGTTGTGCTTTGGGTCATTGTCCTGTTGAAGGAGGAAATTGGCTCCAATTAAGCGCCATCCACATGGCATGACATTGCAAAATTGAGTGAAAGCCTTCCTTCTTCAATATACATTTTACCCTGTACAAATCTCCCACTTTACCACCACCAAAGCACCCCCAGACCATCACGTTGCCTCCACCATGCTTGACAGATGGCGTCAAGCACTCCTCCAGCATCTATTTGTTTTTTATGCGCCTCACAAATGTTCTTCTTTGCGACATGAACACCTCAAACTTAGATTCGTATGTCCATAACACTTTTCCAATCTTCCTCTGTCCAATGTCTGTGTTCTGTTTGCCCATCTCAATCTTTTATTTTTTTTGGCAAGTCTGACATATTACTTCTTTGCAACTCTGCCTAGAAGGCCAGCATCCCGGAGTCACCTTTCACTGTTGATGTTGAGACTGGTGTTTTGCGGATACTATTTAATGAAGCTGCCATTTGAGGACTTGAGGCATCGGTTTCTCAAACTAGACACTAATGTACTTGTCCTCTTGCTCAGATGTGCCCGGGGGCCTCCCACTCCTCTTTCTATTCTGGTTAGAGCCAGTTTGCGCTGTTCAGTGAAGGGAGTAGTACACAGCGTTATACGAGATCTTCAGTTTCTTGGCAATTTCTCGCATGGAATAGCCTTCATTTCTCAGAACAAGAACAGACTGACGAGTTTCAGAGGAAAGTTCTTTGTTTCTGGCCATTTTGAGTCTGTAGTTGAACCCACAAATGCTGATGCTCCAGATACTCAACTTGTCTAAAGAAGGCCAGTTTTATTGCTTCTATAATCAGCACAACAGTTTTCAGCTGTACTAACATACAGTAATTGCAAAAGGGTTGCCAATGATCAATTAGCCTTTTTAAAATGATAAACCTGGATTAGCTAGCACAACATGCCATTGGAACGCCGGAGTGATGGTTGCTGATAATGAGCCCCTGTACGCCTGTAAATATTCCCCAAAAATCAGTTGTTTAAAGCTACAATAGTCATTTACAACATTATCAATGTATACACTGTATTTATGATACATTTGATGATTTTAATGAACAAAAAATATGCTTTCTTTCAAAAACAAGGACATTTCTATGTGACCACAAACTTTTGGATAGTACTGTATACATTTTGGTTATCTTATCTATCTATCTCCTACTCATTCAAGGGTTTTTCTTTTTTTAGAATATTTTCTACATTGTAGAATAATAGTGAAGACATCAAAACTATGAAATAACACATAAGGAATCATGTAGTAACCAAAAAAGTGTTAAACAAATCAAAATAGATTTTATATTTGAGATTCTTAAAAGTAGCCACCCTTTGCGTTGAAGACAGCTTTGCACACTCTTGGAATTCTCTCAACCAGCTTAATGAGGTAGTCACGTGGAATGCATTTCAATTAACAGGTGTGTCTTTGTTAAGTTAATTTGTGGAATTCCTTTCCTTAATGCGTTTGAGCCAATCAGTTGTGACGTGACAAGGTAGGTTTGGTAGACAGAAGATCACCCTATTTGGTAAAAGACCAAGTCCATATTATGGCAACAACAGCTCAAATTAGCAAAGAGAAACAATAGTCCATGATTACTTTAAGACATGAAGGTTACTTAATCTGGAAAATTTCAAGAACTGAAAGTTTCTTCAAGTGCAGTTGAAAAAACCATCAAGCGCCATGATGAAACTAGCTCTCATGAGGACCTCCACAGAAAAGGTAGACCCAGAGTTACCTCTTCTGCAGAGGATACGTTCATTAGAGTTAACTGCACCCCAAATAAATGCTTCAGAGACTGTCTGAATCAGGCCTTCATGGTCGAATTGCTGCAAAGAAACCAGTACTAAAGGATACCAATAAGAGACTTGCTTGGGCCAAGAAATACAAGCAATTGACATTAGACTGGTGGAAATCTTTCCATTGGTTTAAGATTTTTGATTCCAACTGCCGTATCTTTGTGAGACGCAGAGTTTTTGAATGGATGATCTCCACATGTGTAGTTCCCACTGTGAAGCATGGAGATGGTGTGGGGGTGCTTCACTGGTGACACAGTGATTTATTTAGAATTCAAGGCACACTTAACCAGCATGGCTACCACAGCATTCTGCAGCGATACCCCATACCATCTGGTTTGCACATAGTCCTACTATCATTTGTTTTTCAACAGGACAATGACCCAAATCACACCTCCAGGCTGTATAAGGGCTATTTGACCAAGGAGAGTGATGGCGCTGCATCAGATAACCTGGCCTCCACAATCACCCGACCTCAACGCAATTGACATGGTTTGGGAGGAGTTGGACCGCAGAGTGAAGGAAAAGCCGTGTGCAAAGCCGTTATCAAGGCAAAGGTTGGCTACTTTGAAGAAACTAAAATATATTTTGATTTGTTTAACATTTTTTTTGGTTACAACATGATTCCAATGTCATTGTGTTACCACAATTTTGATATGGCAAGTGTACCCTCTTAAAATGTTTTATTCTTCCACAGAGCAATGGCAGCCTCAGACCCTCAAGCAATGTTACTTTGCATCGTTAATGCTGACCATACAAAACCTCATCTCCCGTCCAGCAGCCGCTGTTGACGTTAACATTTTGAAGGAACATTTTGAGTTGAACCACGACTTCCGCTTGCAGTATGAAGACCTTGACATTGATGGACAACTTACCTGCTTGATGATCATTGAAGAGTTGCCACAAAAAGCAACACTGCACATTTCAGTGGAAGAAGGAGATTCAAGTTCTCCTCCAACCACTGACAGAATTACGGGGACCATGTCTGTTCCCTCAGCAACGTGTTGTATCAGTTCCCACAGCCCTATATTTCCTCAGCCCTATATTTCCTCAGCCCTATATTTCCTCAGCCCTATATTTCCTCAGCCCTATATTTCCTCAGCCCTATATTTCCTCAGCCCTATATTTTCTCAGCCCTATTTTCCCTCAGCTCTATGGTCCTTCAGTTCTTTTTTCTAAACCATGGATCGGCAACCCAAATGAGAGATACTTTTTTCAAATTCTCTCAATAGCTAGTATTTTTGGAGCTGCATTGAATGTATCCCTGTTTAAGAGGGAAAAAAAACAGAAAATATGGACATTATAGACAACTGGATGTTATGTGATAACAAATATTTCACATGGCGTATATTTTTACACCGTTGATGTACACTCTAAAAAAATGCTAGGCTGCCCCAACTGCTGGTTTGCAGACGTTGTACGATTATTTTCTTAAACACAATACCAGACATATTTCATAAGGCCTTATTTTGAGGGCCTAGTTTTACCCTAATACAGGATCTTGAAACTCATACACATCACTTTCAACCAAATCACTCCCATCATTATCATATTTCCCAGCATACTCTGCAACAGCAAGTTGCAAGTGAATAAAAATGTTAAATTGGAAATACGGTTTATGTGTCTTTCTGTTGGTGAAGGTGCGGTGTATGGGCTGGCAGTTCCTGGATTGAGGTGGCAGTTGTTTGATCGGTGTTGTGTCCAAATCAAATCAAATTGTATTAGTCACATGCGCCGAAAACAACAAGAGCAGACTTAACAGTTAAATGCTTACTAACCAACAATGCAGTTACAAAAATAAATATAAATAGATAAAAGTAACAAGTAATTAAAGAGAAACTGTAAAATAACAATAGCGAGACTATATACAGGGGGGTAATGATACAGAGTCAATGTGCGGAGGCACGAGGAAGTTGAGGTAGTATGTACATGCAGGTAGTGTTATTAAAGTGACTGCATACAAGAGTAGCAGTGGTGTAAAGAGGGGGGAGGAGGTGGTGGGGGGCACTGCAAATTGTCTGGGTAGCCATTTGACTAGATGTTCAGGAGTCTTATGGCTTGGGGGTAGAATCTTTTGAGGATCTGAGGACCCATGCAAAATATTTTCAGTCTCCTGAGGGGGAATAGGTTTTGTCATGCCCTCTTCACGACTGTCTTGGTGTGCTTGGACCATGTTAGTTTGTTGGTGATGTGGACACCAAGGAACTTGAAGCTGTCAACCTGCTCCACTGCAGCCCGTTGATGAGAATGGGGGCATACTCGGTACTCTTTTTCCTGTCGTCCACAATCATCTCCTTTGTCTTGATTACTTCGAGGTAGAGGTGGTTGTCCTGGCACCACATGGCCAGGTCTCTGACCTCCTCCCTATAGGCTGTCTCGTCATTGTCGGTGATCAGGCCTACCACTTGTGTCCTCTGCAAATTTATTGATGGTGTTGGAGTCGTGCCTGGCCGTGCAGTCATGAGTGAACAGGGAGTACAGGAGGGGACCGAGCACGCACTCCTGAGGGGCCCCTGTGTTGAGGATCAGCGTGGCGGATGTGTTATTACCTACCCTTACCACCTATGGGGCAGCCCATCAGGAAGTCCAGGGTCCAGTTGCAGAGGGAGGTGTTTATTCCCAGGGTCCTTAGCTTATTGATGAGCTTTGAGGGCACTATGGTGTTAAATGCTGAGCTGTAGTCAATGAATAGCATTCTCACAAAGGTGTGGATCTGTTGGGGTGGTATGCAAATTGGAGTGGGTCTAGGGTTTCTGGGATGATGGTGTTGATGTGAGCCATGACCAGCCTTTCAAAGCACTTCATAGCTACAGATGTGAGTGCTACAGGTCGGTAGTCATATAGGCAGGTTACCTTAGTGTTCTTGGGCACAGGGACTATGGTGGTCTGCTTAAAACATGTTGATATTACAGACTCAGACAGGCAGAGGTTGAAAATGTCAGTGAAGACACTTGCCAGTTGGTCAGTGCATGCTCGCAGTACACGTCCTAGTAATCCATCTTGCCCTGCGGCCTTGTGAATGTTGACCTGTTTAAAG